>NC_057795.1:514040897-514340897 GCF_018294505.1 Triticum aestivum
AGGCCAACAGAGACAAGGAAGAAGCGGCACTATGAGCGGATGCAAGTTTTAAGAAAACAATGCCGATGCAATGCACATGATGCTATGAGATGAGATGCATGACATGAACAAATGCAAAACAAAAGACAAAAACCCAACCACGAAGGAAATATCACAAGACATAGCCAGAAATGGCAAGAGTTGGAGTTACAATTATGGAAAGTTACATCCGGGGTGTTACAAAACTGGTTTGATACAACATGCTGAGAAGGCGAAGGCGGCTCTTGACGAGGTAACCACTGAGTTGACCAGCTTAAAACACCATGTATCTCAGATGGTTTCTTCTATCTTTGGTGAGTCGCTTTGCTAGTATCTAATTTGAATATCTTTCTTGACTGTATAAGCCGCCTCTAACCAATCCATGACCATGATTCAGGTCCCAGGAGCACCAATCTAAGCCAAGAGATGCTTGTAAAACTCAAGGTTGTTTACACCCTTGTTGAGCAGCTCTATACTGGGACTCAGTTTGCACTGGCCACAATTTCTCCGGCTAATCAAGCACCTACTCTCTTGGTTGATGTCTTGAGGAAGCTTTCTGTTCTGCCTAAGCGGTTTAATGAGATGAAGCGATCATTTGCAAGATCCGGTGCTGTGACTGCCTTAAGCCGGGCCAAAGCATGACTACCAGAGCTAGACCCGACCGATATATCTACCGGGTATCCAAGCTTGAAAGAAGATGGCACTCCCTTGGAGAATAAAGACCTTGCCGCCTGCGTGAAGGAGATACGTCCCCTGGCTAGTCTGATTGCCAATGAAACGGACCTGTCCAGATATCAGCCTGCTTATGACATGGAAAATCAGAAGCTTCCTACGCCGTCTTATAAAGTGATGGATCTAATTCCCCCAATCCGTTAGCACACTTTTGTTCTTGAAGTTGACCCGTCTGAGCTTATTGATGATGAAGTTGAATTTCAAGCCTTAAATGGCATTGACTAGTCATCACCAACCTTCAGGTAGCAGAAGATGACGAAGAAGCGGAGAAGGGTGATACCGAAGGTTCAAGCCATCAGAGCCAAGAAGATTGATCCGATGGGCAGTTCAAATATTTGATCTTTTGAAAAACACTTAATCATTTTGGCTCCTTGGGTCATCTAATAGGCTAGCAAAAACTTTGCTCTGTCGTGCCATCATGCACTATTATGTTTTTCCCAACGCCGTTTGAGCCGCCACTTGACAATTTTCCTTTTATACTTATTGTGATGTTGATTTGTGCAGATAAAACTTAGGATTATCATGCACACAAGTAAATTACAAGAACTCTGGCGGTTTACCACAGAGCTGGTCATAACATCCCATTTATAATAACTGATGTGTAAAACAGTGTATAAATGGGGCCGGTTTAGTCATAACTAGATATAATCATAACAAAAAATATCATACTTGTAATATTGAATCGTACTGCCGGTTTATGATACCTGTGCAGTAAGTGTGATAACCCCAAACTTAGAAACCAATGCTTCCATGTATTTAATATCATCATAAACTGGCGACTTATCATCCAAAGCCAAGCTGGGTTAACAGAAACCATGAGTATGCTTCAAATATGAGTTGTGAGAATTGAGGCTTCATGGCCGAAATCACTTCAAACCATATGTCAAGATGTTAGCAAGATGAACCGAAAAAACGTTCAAAAAAACCAAGCAAAATGAGAAAATGAGGCTATGCTTCAAATAAGAGTAGGAAGCCGGACCAAAACGGTTATTTCATAGCTATGCTTTGATTACGAGCAGGAAGCCAGACCAAAAGGGTTATTCCATAGCTATGCTTCGAATACGAGCAGGAAGCCCCCAAGTGGTTTGTGGCCTTGGGCCGATCAAGAGGGTATTTATAGCTATGATTCGAATACGATCAGGGAGCCCCCTAGTGACCATAAGGTTTTGGCATTGCGCCGATCAAGAGGGTAACGACAACTATGATTGGAATACGATCAGGAAGCCCCCTACTGACCATAAGGTTTTGGCATTGCACCGATCAAGAGGGTAACAACAGCTATGATTCGAATACAACCAGGAATCCCCCAAATGACCATAAATTTTGCCATTGCGTCGATCAAGAGGGTAACGACAACTATGATTCAAATACGATCAGGAAGCCCCCAGATGACCACTGAAATTATTATGAAAAAGACTCATTATTCTTGGAAATGAAACGACAGAGGCCCTGCTTTATTAGGGTGTCGGCTTTATTATAATCATCATAATATATACATCGTCAAAATATGTACATCATGAGAGCCGGTGGCTCAAGTGTAGTAAGGCCAAAGATGAGCAATATTCCACGGCCGACGGGTCTCCTTCTCCCACTTACGTGAGTCTTTGTGCTCTCGAATATAGATAAGATAGTATGACCCATTGTTCAAATTCTTGTTGACCACAAAGGGTCCTTCCCAAGGTGGGGATAGCTTGTGCATGTCAGTTTGTGAAGGAAATATGCCCTAGAGGCAATAATAAAGTTATTATTTATTTCCTTATATCATGATAAATGTTTATTATTCATGCTAGAATTGTATTAACCATAATACATGTGTGAATACATAGACAAACATAGTGTCACTAGTATGCCTCTACTTGACTAGCTCGTTTATCAAAGATGGTTATGTTTCCTAACCATAGACAAAAGAGTTGTCATTTGATTAACGGGATCACATCATTAGGAGAATGATGTGATTGACTTGACCCATTCCGTTAGCTTAGCACTTGATCGTTTAGTATGCTGCTATTGCTTTCTTCATGACTTATACATGTTCCTGTAACTATGAGATTATGCAACTCCCGTTTACCGGAGGAACACTTTGGGTGCTACCAAACGTCACAAGGTAACTGGGTGATTATAAAGGAGTACTACAGGTGTCTCCAAAGGTACATGTTGGGTTGGCGTATTTCGAAAATAGGTTTTGTCACTCCGATTGTCGGAGAGGTATCTCTGGGCCCTCTCGGTAATGCACATCACTATAAGCCTTGCAAGCAATGTAGCTAATGAGTTAGTTACAGAATGATGCATTATGTAACGAGTAAAGAGACTTGCCAGTAACGAGATTGAACTAGGTATTAGATACCGACGATCGAATCTCGGGCAAGTAACATACGGATGACAAAGGGAACAACCTATGTTGTTATGCGGTTTGACCGATAAAGATCTTCGCAGAATATGTAGGAGCCAATATGAGCATCCAGGTTCCGCTATTGGTTATTGACCGAGAATAGTTCTAGGTCATGTCTACATAGTTCTCGAACCCGTAGGGTCCGCACGCTTAAGGTTTCGATGATAGTTATATTATGAGTTTATGAGTTTTGATGTACCGAAGGAGTTCGGAGTCCTGGATGAGATCGGGGACATGACGAGGAATCTCGAAATGGTCGAGATGTAAAGATCGATATATTGGACGACTATATTCGGAGTTCGGAAAGGTTCCGAGTGATTTGGATATTTTTCGGAGTACCGGAGAGTTACGGGAATTCGCCGGGGAGTATATGGGCCTTATTGGGCCATACGGGAATAAAGGAGAGAGGCCAAAAGGAAGGAGGCCTGCGCCCCCCTCTGGTCCGAATTGGACAAGGGGCGCAGCCCCCCTTTCCTTCTTCCTCTCCCCCTCTTTCCCCTTCTCCTACTCCAACAAGGGAGGTGGAATCCTACTAGGACTAGGGAGTCCTAGTAGGACTCCACACTTGGCGCGCCCCCTCCTAGGGCCGGCCTCCTCCCCCCTTGCTCCTTTATATACGGGGGCAGGGGGGCACCCCATGACATAGAAGTTGATCTACGGATCGTTCCTTAGCCGTGTGCGGTGCCCCCCTCCACCATATTCCACCTCGGTCATATCGTCGCGGAGTTTAGACGAAGCCCTGCGCCGGAAGAACATCATCATCGTCACCACACCGTCGTGCTGACGGAACTCATCCCCGACGCTTTGCTGGATTGGAGCCCGGGGAATGTCATCGAGCTGAACGTGTGCTGAACACGGAGGTGCCGTACGTTTGGTACTTGGATCGGTCGGATCGTGAAGACGTACGACTACATCAACCGCGTTGTCATAACGCTTCCGCTTACGGTCTATGAGGGTACGTGGACAACACTCTCCCCTCTCGTTGCTATACCATCACCATGATCTTGCGTGTGTGTAGGAATTTTTTTGAAATTACTACGTTCCCTAACAGTGGCATCCGAGCCTAGGTTTTATGCGTTGATGTTATATGCACGAGTAGAACACAAGTGAGTTGTGGGCGATACAAGTCATACTGCTTACCAGCATGTCATACTTTGGTTCAGCGGTATTGTTGGATGAAGCGGCCCGGACCGACATTACGCGTACACTTACGCGAGACTGGTTTTACCGCCGTGCTTTGCACACAGGTGACTAGCGAGTGTCTGTTTCTCCAACTTTAGTTGAACCGAGTATGGCTACGCCCGGTCCTTGCGAAGGTTAAAACAACACTAACTTGACAAACTATCGTTGTGGTTTTGATGCGTAGGTAAGAACGGTTCTTGCTCAGCCCGTAGCAGCCACGTAAAACTTGCAACAACAAAGTAGAGGACGTTTAACTTGTTTTTGCAGGGCATGTTGTGATGTGATATGGTGAAGACATGATGCTATGTTTTATTGTATGAGATGATCATGTTTTGTAACCGAAGTTATCGGCAACTGGCAGGAGCCATATGGTTGTCGCTTTATTGTATGAAATGCAAACGCCCTGTACTTGCTTTACTTTATCACTAAGCAGTAGCGATAGTCGTAGAAGCAATAGATGGCGTAAACGACAACGATGCTACGATGGAGATCAAGATGTCGCGCCGGTGACAATGGTGATCACGATGGTGCTTCGGAGATGGAGATCACAAGCACAAGATGATGATGGCCATATCATATCACTTATATTGATTGCATCTGATGTTTATCCTTTATGCATCTTATCTTGCTTTGATTGGCGGTGGCATTTTAAGATGATCTCTCACTAATTATCAAGAAGTGTTCTCCCCGAGTATGCACCATTGCGAAAGTTCTTCGTGCTGAGACACCACGTGATGATCGGGTGTGATAGGCTCTACGTTCAAATACAACGGGTGCAAACCACTTGCACACGCGGAATACTCAGGTTAAACTTGACGAGCCTAGCATATACAGATATGGCCTCGGAACACGGAGACCGAAAGGTCGAGCGTGAATCATATAGTAGATATGATCAAGATAGTGATGTTCACCATTTAAAACTACTCCATCTCATGTGATGATCGGACATGGTTTAGTTGATATGGATCACGTAATCACTTAGAGGATTAGAGGGATTTTTATCTAAGTGGGAGTTCTTAAGTAATATGATTAATTGAACTTAAATTTATCATGAACTTAGTCCTGGTAGTATTTTGCAAATTATGTTGTAGATCAATAGCTTGCATTGTTGCTTTCATATGTTTATTTTGATATGTTCCTAGAGAAAATTGTGTTGAAAGATGTTGGTAGCAATGATGCGGATTGGATCCGTGATCTGAGGTTTATCCTCATTGCTGCACAGAAGAATTATGTCCTTAATGCACCACTAGGTGACAGACCTATTGCAAGAGCAGATGCAGATGTTATGAACATTTGGCTAGCTCAATATGATGACTACTTGATAGTTTAGTGGACCATGCTTAACGGCTTAGAATCGGGACTTCAATGACGTTTTGAACGTCATGGACCATATGAGATGTTCCAGGAGTTGAAATTAATATTTCAAGAAAATACCCGAGTTAAGAGATTTGAAGTCTCCAACAAGTTCTATGGCTAAAAGATGGAGGAGAATCGCTCAACGAGTGAGCATGTGCTCAGATTGTCTGGGTACTACAATCGCTTGAATCAAGTGGGAGTTAATCTTCCAGATAAGATAGTGATTGACAGAGTTCTCTAGTCACCATCACCAAGTTAGTAGAACTTTGTGATGAACTACAGTAAGCAAGGGATGACCAAAACGATTCCGAGCTCTTCGTGATGTTGAAATCGACGAAGGTAGAAATCAAGAAAGAGCATCAAGTGTTGATGGTTGAAAAGATCACTAGTTTCAAGAAAAGGGCAAGGGAAAGAAAGGGAAACTTCAAGTAGAATGACAAGCAAGTTGTCACTCCCACGAAGAAGCCCAAAGCTGGACCAAAGCCTGAAACTGAATGATTATACTGCAAAGGAAATGGTCACTGGAAGTGGAAATTCCCTGAATATTTGGTGGATAAGAAGGATGGCAAAGTGAACAAGGGTATATTTGATATACAGGTTATTGATGTGTACCTTACTAGTGTTTATAGTAGCCCCTGAGTATTTGATACTTGTTCGGTTGCTAAATATTAGTAACTCGAAAAAGGAGTTATAGAATAAACAGAGACTAGTTGAGAGTGAAGTGTCGATGAGTGTTGGAAGTGGTTCCAAGATTGATATGATCATCATCGCACACTCCCTATACTTTCGGGATTAGTGTTAAACCTAAATAAATGTTATTTGGCGTTTGCGTTGAGCATGAATATGATTTGATCATGTTTATTGCGATACGGTTATTCATTTAAAGTCAAAGAATAATTTTTATTCTATTTACATGAATAAAACCTTCGATGGTCATACACCCAATGAAAATAGTTTGTTGGATCTCGATCGTAGTAATACACATATTCATAATATTGATGCCAAAAGATGCAAAGTTGATAATGATAGTGCAACTTATTTGTGGCACTGCCGTTTGGGTCATATCGGTGTAAAGCGCATGAAGAAACTCCATAAAGATGGATTTTTGGAATCTCTTGGTTACGAATCATTTGAAGCTTGCGAACCGTGCCTTTTGGGCAAGATGACTAAAACTCCGTTCTCCGGAACAATGGAACGAGCTACTGACTTGATGGAAATAATACATACCGATGTATACGGTCCAATGAGTGTTGATGTTCATGGCAGGTATCGTTATTTTCTGACCTTGACAAGATGAATTGAGAAGATATGAGTATATCTACTTAATGAAGCACAAGTCTGAAACATTTGAAAAGTTCAAAGAATTTCAGAGTGAAGTGGAGAATTATCGTAATAAGAAAATAAAGTTTCTGCAATTTGATCGCAGAGTCAAATATTTGAGTTACGAGTTTTGTCTTCAATTAAAACAATGTGGAATAGTTTCACAAACTCATGCCACCTGGAACGCCACAGCTTAATGGTGTGTCCGAACGTCATAACAGTACTTTATTGGATATAGTGCAATCTATGATGTCTCTTACCGATTTACCACTATCGTTTTGGGGTTATGCATTAAAGACAGCTGCATTCACTTTAAATAGGGCACCATCAAAATCCGTTGAGACGACGCCTTATGAACTGTGGTTTGGCGAGAAACCAAAGTTGTCGTGTCTTAAAGTTTGGGGCTGCGATGCTTATGTGAAAAAGTTTTCACCTGATAAGCTCGAACCCAAATCGGAGAAGTGCGTCTTCATAGAATACCCAAAGGTAACTATTGGGTACACCTTCTATCACAGATCCGAAAGCAAGATTCGTTGCTAAGATGGATCCTTTCTAGAGAAGGAGTTTCTCTCGAAAGAAGTGAGTGGGAGGAAAGTAGAACTTGATAAGGTAATTGTACCTTCTCCCAAATTGGAAAGTAGTTCATCACATAAATCAGTTCCAGTGATGCCTACACCGATTAGTGAGGAAGTTAATGATAATGATCGTGAAGCTTCAGATCAAGTTACTACCGAACCTCATAGGTCTTCCAGAATAAGATCCACACCAAAGTGGTACGGTAATCCCATTCTAGAAGTCATGTTACTAGACTATGATGAACCTACGAACTATGAGGAAGCGATGATGAGCCCAGATTCCGTGAAATGGCTTGAGGCCATGAAATCTGAGATAGGATCCATGTATGAGAACAAAGTATGGACTTTGATTGACTTGCTCGATGATCAGCAAGCCATGTTAAATAAATGGATCTTCAAGAGGAAGACGGACATTGATAGTAGTGTTACTATCTACAAAGCTCGACTTGTCACAAAAAGGTTTTCGACAAGTTCAAGGTGTTGACTACAATGAGATTTTCTCAACTGTAGCGATGCTTAAGTCTGTCCGAATCATGTTAGCAATTGTCACATGTTATGAAATCTGGCAAATGGATGTCAAAAACTACATTCTTTAATGGATTTATTAAATAAGAGTTGTATATGATGCAACCAGAAGGTTTTGTTAATTCTAAAGGTACTAACAAAATGTGCAAGCTCCAACGATCCATTAATGGGCTGGTGCAAGCATCTCGGAGTTGGAATATACGCTTTGATGAGTTGATCAAAGCATATGGTTTTATACAGACTTTTGGAAAGGCCTGTATTTACAAGAAAGTGAGTGGGAGCTCTGTAGCATTTCTGATATTATATGTGCAAGACATATTGTTGATTGGAAATAATATAGAATTTCTGGATAGCATAAAAGGATACTTGAATAAAAGGTTTTTCAATGAAAGACCTCGGTGAAGCTGCTTACATATTGAGCATCAAGATCTATTGAGATAGATCAAGACGCTTGATAAGTTTTTTCAATAAGTACATACCTTGTCAAGATTTTGAAATAGTTCAAAATGGAACAGTCAAAGAAAGAGTTCTTGCCTATGTTGCAAAGGTGTGAAATTGAGTAAGACTCAAGACCCAACCATGGCAGAAAATAGAAAGAGAATGGAAGTCATTCCCTATGCATCAGTCATAGGTTCTATAAAAGTATGCCATGCTATGGACCAGACCTATTGTATACTCTGCCCTGGTTTGGCAAGGGAGTACAATAGTGATCTAGGAGTAGATCACTGGACATTGGTCAAAATTATCCTTAGTAGAATAAGGATATGTTTCTCGATTATGGAGGTGATAAAAGAGTTCGTCGTAAAGAGTTACATCGATGCAAGCTTTTACACCGATCCATATGACTCTAAGTCTCAATCTGGATACATATTGAAAGTGGGAGCAATTAGCTAGAGTAGCTCCGTGCAAAGCATTGTAGACATAGAATATTTGTAAAATACATACGACTCTATAATATGACAGACCCGTTGACTAAACTTCTCTCACGAGCAAAACATGATCATACCTTAGTACTCTTTGGGTGTTAATCACATAGCGATGTGAACTAGATTATTGACTCTACTAAACCCTTTGGGTGTTGATCACGTGACGATGTGAACTATGGGTATTAATCACATACAAATGTGAATATTGGTGTTAAATCACATGATGATGTGAACTAGATTATTGACTCTAGTGCAAGTGGGAGACTGAAGGAAATATGCCCTAGAGGCAATAATAAAGTTATTATTTATTTCCTTATATCATGATAAATGTTTATTATTCATGCTAGAATTGTATTAACCATAATACATATGTGAATACATAGACAAACATAGTGTCACTAGTATGCCTCTACTTGACTAGCTCGTTTATCAAAGATGGTTATGTTTCCTAACCATAGACAAAAGAGTTGTCATTTGATTAACGGGATCACATCATTAGGAGAATGATGTGATTGACTTGACCCATTCCGTTAGCTTAGCACTTGATCGTTTAGTATGTTGCTATTGCTTTCTTCATGACTTATACATGTTCCTGTAACTATGAGATTATGCAACTCCCGTTTACCGGAGGAACACTTTGGGTGCTACCAAACGTCACAAGGTAACTGGGTGATTATAAAGGAGTACTACAGGTGTCTCCAAAGGTACATGTTGGGTTGGCGTATTTCGAAATTAGGTTTTGTCACTCCGATTGTCAGAGAGGTATCTCTGGGCCCTCTCGGTAATGCACATCAATATAAGCCTTGCAAGCAATGTAGCTAATGAGTTAGTTACAGAATGATGCATTATGTAACGAGTAAAGAGACTTGCCAGTAACGAGATTGAACTAGGTATTAGATACCGACGATCGAATCTCGGGAAAGTAACATACCGATGACAAAGGGAACAACATATGTTGTTATGCGGTTTGACCGATAAAGATCTTCGCAGAATATGTAGGAGCCAATATGAGCATCCAGGTTCCGCTATTGGTTATTGACCTAGAATAGTTCTAGGTCATGTCTACATAGTTCTTGAACCCGTAGGGTCCGCATGCTTAAGGTTTCGATGACAGTTATATTATGAGTTTATGAGTTTTGATGTACCGAAGGAGTTCGGAGTCCCGGATGAGATCCGGGACATGACGAGGAGTCTCGAAATGGTCGAGACGTAAAGATCGATATATTGGATGACTATATTCGGAGTTCGGAAAGGTTCCGAGTGATTCGGATATTTTTTGGAGTACCGGAGAGTTACGGGAATTCGCCGGGGAGTATATGGGCCTTATTGGGCCATACGGGAATAGAGGAGAGAGGCTAAAAGGAAGGAGGCCTGCGCCCCCCCTCTGGTCCGAATTGGACAAGGGGCGCAGCCCCCCTTTCCTTCTTCCTCTCCTCCTCTTTCCCCTTCTCCTACTCCAACAAGGGAGGTGGAATCCTACTAGGACTAGGGAGTCCTAGTAGGACTCCACACTTGGCGCGCCCCCTCCTAGGGCCGGCCTCCTCCCCCCTTGCTCCTTTATATGCGGGGGTAGGGGGGCACCCCATGACACAGAAGTTGATCTACAGATCGTTCCTTAGCCATGTGCGTTGCCCCCCTCCACCATATTCCACCTCGGTCATATCGTCGCGGAGTTTAGACAAAGCCCTGCGCCGAAAGAACATCATCATCGTCACCACGCCCTCGTGCTGACGGAACTCATCCCCGACGCTTTGCTGGATTGGAGCCCAGGGAACGTCATCGAGCTGAACGTGTGCTGAACACGGAGGTGCCGTATGTTCGGTACTTGGATCGGTCGGATCGTGAAGACGTACGACTACATCAACCGCGTTGTCATAACGCTTCCGCTTACGGTCTACGAGGGTACGTGGAAAACACTCTGCCCTCTCGTTGCTATACCATCACCATGATCTTGCGTGTGCGTAGGATTTTTTTTGAAATTACTACGTTCCCCAACAGTTTGATTCTAGATGAGCCGGAGCACCAAGTCACCTTCTTGAAAGGTTCTGGTCTTAACCCGGCGGCTGTGATAGCGGCATAAATCTTGTTGGTAAATCACCGAATGAGCCGCCGCAAGGTCACGCTCCTCATCTAATAGGTCAAGTGCATCCTGACGTGCTCTTTCATTATCGGCCTCAACATAAGTCGCCATGCGGGGCTAGTCATGACGGATGTCACTAGGGAGAACCGCCTCTACTCCATAAACCCTGAAGAAAGGCGTGTACCCCGTAGATCTGTTGGGGGTAGTATTGATACTCCGTAGCACTGAAGATAACTCCTCCACCCAACGACTCGACGTTCTCTGCAAAGGAACCATAAGCCGGGGCTTGATGCCTTTCAAAATTTCTTGATTGTCTCTTTCGGCTTGACTATTGGATTGAGGGTGAGCCACTAATGATATATCAAGTTGAATATGCTCACGTTGACAAAACTCTTTCATAGCACCCTTGGACAGATTAGTGCCATTATCAGTTATAATGTTGTGGGGAAAGCCAAAACGGAAAATCACCTTTTTGATGAATTGAACCGCCATTGCTGCGTCACAATTACTGACCGGCTCTGCTTCGACCCACTTTGTGAATTTGTCAACCGCCACCAAAAGGTGGGTCTTTTTGTTCTTGGACCTTTTAAAAGGCCCAACCATATCAAGCCCCCAGACTGCAAATGACCAAGTAATTGGAATCATCCTCAATTCTTGAGCCGGCATGTGAGCTCACCGTGAAAATTTCTCACAACCATCACATTCGCTGACCAAATCCTCTGCATCAGCATGAGCCGTGAGCCAATAAAATCCATGACTAAAAGCTTTGGCCACGAGAGATTTAGAGCCGTCATGATGATGACAATCTCCTTCATGAATCTTGCGAAGAATCTCACGACCCTCTACAAGAGAAACACAACGTTGAAACGCCCTAGTGACACTGCAATGGTGTAACTCTTCGTTAGCAATTGTCATTGACTTAGACCGCCGGCTTACCTGCCTGGCGAAAGTATCATCCTCAGGTAACTCACCCTGGGTCATATAAACCAAATATGGAACTGCCCAATCAGGGATAGTGTGAAGAGCTGCCACCAATTCTGCTTCCGGGTCAGGAATAGCCAGATCTTCCTCTGTAGGCAATTTGACAAGAGGGTTATGTAGAATATCCAAGAAAGTGTTAGGGGGCATCGGCTTACACTGAGACCCCAACCGGCTTAAGGCATCAACTGCCTCATTTTTCCCACGATCAATGTGTTCCTCTTGATAACCCTTGAAGTGCCCAGCAATAGCATCAACTTTGCAACGATAAGCCGCCATGAGTGGACCCTTAGAATCCCATGTGCCTAAAACTTGCTGAGCCACCAAGTCTGAGTCGCCGAAGCACCTCACCCGGCTTAAGTTCATCTCCTTAGCCATCCGAAGACCATGGAGCAAGGCTTCATACTCAACTGCATTGTAAGTACAAGGAAACATCCACCTTAAAACGTAACAAAACTTGTCACCTCGAGGGGAAGTTAAGACAACTCCAGCCCCCGAGCCCTCCAATTGCCTGGACCCATCAAAGTGAATAGTCCAATATGTGTTATCTGGCTTCTCTTCAGGCATCTGCAGCTCTGTCCAGTCATTGATGAAATCCACAAGTGCTTGTGACTTAATGATCGTGCGAGGCATATATTTCAACCCATGAGGTCCAAGCTCAATGGCCCACTTGGCTACTCGACCTCTAGCTTCTCTGTTTTGGATAATATCCCCTAAGGGAGTAGAACTGACCACAATGATGGGATGACCCAAGAAATATTGCTTAAGCTTCCGACTGGCCATGAGAACCCCATATACAAGTTTCTGCCAATGCGGATACCTCTGCTTTGACTCAATGAGTACTTCACCACAAAAGCCATTGAACCGGATATTCCTTGCCTGCTTCCTTCCGCTCCACCACAAAAGCTACAATGATAGCCCGGGCGTTAGCAGCCACGTATAATAACAATGGTTCCTTATCAATAGGAGCAGCAAGGACTAGCATCTCAACTAGCTGTTTCTTCAAAGCTTCAAACGTGTCGTTAGCAGCATCACTCCAGACGAAGTTATCTGTTTTCTTCATCATCTGGTATAGTGGTATGGCCTTCTCACCCAACCGGCTGATGAACCGGCTTAAGGCAGCAATATGACCCGCCAGACGTTGAACATCATTGATACACGCTGGCTTTGCCAGGAAGGTAATGGCCTTGATCTTCTCTGGGTTAGCCTCAATGCCTCTATTAGAAACCAGAAAACCCAAAAGCTTGCCTGCTGGCACACCAAAAACGCACTTGGCCGGGTTAAGCATCATCTTGTAAACCCGGAGGTTGTTGAAGGTCTCCTTCAAATCATCTATCAATGTTTTATTCTCTCTGGATTTCACCACAATATCATCCACATAAGCATGAACATTGCGCCCAATTTGACCGTGAAGACAGTTCTGCGCACATTGCTGGTAAGTCGCCTGGGCACTCTTGAGCCCAAAAGGCATTGAGACATAGCAGAAGGCTCCAAAGGGAGTGATAAAAGCTGTCTTCTCCTGGTCCTTAACTGCCATCTTGATCTGATGATAACCTGAATAAGCATCCAAAAAACTCAACTGCTCACAACCCGCCTTAGCATCAATGGTTTGATCAATACGAGGGAGGGCAAAAGGATCATCCGGACATGCTTTGTTTAAGTCCATGTAGTCCACACACATACGCCAAGTGCCTTACGCCTCTCCTCATTGAAGCGACGAAGGAATTGTTTGACCGGCTTAAACTTTGGATCAATATTAAGAGTGTGCTCAACGAGTTCCCTCGGTACACCCGACATATTAGAAGGTTTCCATGCAAAGATGTCCCGGTTCTCACGGATGAACTCGATGAGCGCGCTTTCCTATTTAGGATCCAAGTTAGCACTGGTACTGAACTGCTTGGGTGAACCGCCAGGAACAAAGTCAACGAGCTTAGTATCATCGGCCGACTTAAACTTCAATGCCGGATCATGCTATGTAGTTGGCTTTTTCAAAGACGTCATATCCGCCGAATCAACATTGTCTTTGTAAAACTTCAACTCCTCTGTTGCACAGACATACTCAGCGTAAGAAGCATCACGTTCTTCACACTCCAAAGCTATCTTCCGACTGCCACGCACTGTGATGGTCCCCTTGTAACCCGACATCTTGAGTTGTATATAAACATAACAAGGTCGTGCCATGAACTTGGAAAAAGCCGGCCGTCCAAACAGGGCATGGTATGGGCTTTTGATCTTGACAACTTCAAAGGTTAATTTCTCGGCCCTGGAATCATGTTCATTCCCAAAGGCTACTTCCAGCTCAATCTTGCCTGTAGGGTACGCCGACTTACGGGGCACCACTCAATGGGAAACAATATTGGACGGCTTAAAACTTTTGTCACTCAACCCCATGTGACAGGAAGTATCATAATAAAGGATACTAAAGCTGCTACCCCATCCATGAGTACCTTAGTGAATTTGTATCCACAAAATTGAGGCGCCACCACCAAAGCCAAGTGACCCGGATTATCAACCCGTGGCGGGTGATCCTCTCGACTCCACATAATGGGTTGCTCAGACCATCGCAAGTACTGAGGAATTGCCGGCTCATCGGCATTCACAACTCTTTTATGGAGCTTCTGGTCCCGTTTGCATAGACTTGTGGTGAAGACGTGGTACTGCCCACTATTTAATTGCTTTGGATGACTTTGATATCCGGACTGCTGCTGCTGACCACCCTGATCGGATTGTTGATTGTAACCACCCTGATTACCTTGATTGTAACCACCCTAGTTACCTTGATGGTGTTGGTGACCCTGGAAGCCGTACTTAGAGCCGCCACCTTCGTAACCCGGGCCCTGAGAACCGCCACCAGCAGAACCAGAGCTGCCACCCGGCCCATGATTGTTCTGAAAAAAATCAGAATCTTTGAGCTCCCTCATAATTTGACAATCTTTCCAAAGGTGATCAGATGGCCTTTCCTTCATGTCATGTTTTGGGCAGGGCTGCTTTAGTAAATTCTCAAGATTGACACTTAATCCACCTGTTCGAGGAGGTGGCTTCCCCTTACGACGCTGACCATTATTCTGCGTACTCGTATTGGCCACAAAATCTGAATTACTCTTGGCCTTGCGCTTACGTGTTGGGGAACTAGCCTAGATCCGTGTTGGGGAACATTGCATAAAATAAAAAATTTCCTACGTTCACCAAGATCCATCTATGAGTTCATCTAGCAACGAGAGAGAGGAGTGCATCTACATACCCTTGTAGATCACGAGCGGAAACGTTCAAGAGAACGGGGATGAGGGAGTCGTACTCGTCGTGATCCAAATCACCGGAGATCCTAGTGCCGAACGGACGGCACCTCCGCGTTCAACACACGTACGGTCAGCGTGACGTCTCCCCCTTCTTGATCCAGCAAGGGAGAAGGAGAGGTTGATGAAGATCCAGTAGCATGACGGCGTGGTGGTGGATGCAGCAGGGATCCGGCAGGGCTTCGCCAAGCGACTACAGGAGGAAGAGGTGTAGCAAGGGGGGAAGGGAGGCGCGAGGTGTCAGGGTGCGGCTGCCCTCCCAACCCCCCTCTTTATATAGGGACCCCAGGGGGGTGCCGTCCCTAAGAGATGGGATCTCCTAGGGGGGCGGCGGCCAAGGGGGGAAACTTGCCCCCCAAGGCAAGTGGAGGCGCCCCCTCCCCTAGGGTTCCCAACCCTAGGCACAGAAGGGGGCCCAGGGGGGCGCACCAGCCCACTTGGGGCTGGTTCCCCTCCCACTTCAGCCCATGGGGCCCTCCGGGATAAGTGGCCCCACCCGGTGGTCCCCCGGGACCCTTCCGGTGGTCCCGGTACAATACCGCCGAACCCCAAAACTTTCCCGATGGCCGAAACTCGACTTCCCATATATAATTATTTACCTCCGGACCATTCCGGAACTCTTCGTGACGTCCGGGATCTCATCCGGGACTCCGAACAACTTTCGTGTTTGCTGCATACTCATATCTCTACAACCCTAGCATCACTGAACCTTAAGTGTGTAGACCCTACGGGTTCGGGAGACACGCAGACATGACCGAGACTGCTCTCCGGTCAATAACCAACAGCGGGATCTGGATACCCATGTTTGTTCCCACATGCTCCTCGATGATCTCATCGGATGAACCACGATGTCGAGGATTCAAGCAACCCCGTATACAATTCCCTTTGTCAATTGGTACGTTACTAGCCCGAGATTCGAAGTATCCCAATACCTCGTTCAATCTCCTTACTGGCAAGTCACTTTACTTGTACCGTAATGCATGATCTCGTGACCGGACACTTGGTCACTTTGAGCTCATTATGATGATGCATTACCGAGTGGGCCCAGAGATACCTCTCCGTCATACGGAGTGACAAATCCCAGTCTCGATCCGTGTCAACCCAACAGAAACTTTCAGAGATACCCGTAGTATACCTTTATAGTCACCGAGTTACGTTGTGATGTTTGGTACACCCAAAGCACTCCTACGCTATCCAGGAGTTACACGATCTCATCGTCTAAGGAAAAGAAACTTGACATTGGAAAAGCTCTAGCAAAACAAACTACACGATCTTGTGCTATGCTTAGGATTGGGTCTTGTCCATCACATCATCCTCCTAATGATGTGATCCCGTTATCAATGACATCCAATGTCCATAGTCAGGAAACCATGACTATCTGTTGATCAACTAGCTAGTCAACTAGAGGCTCACTAGGGACATATTGTGGTCTAGGTATTCACACGTGTATTACGATTTCCAGATAATACAATTAGCATGAACAAGGAAATATAATAATAATCCTTTTATTATTGCCTCTAGGGCATATTTCCAACAGTCTCCCACTTGCACTAGAGTCAATAATCTAGTTACATTGTGATGAATCGAACACCTATAGAGTTCTGGTGTTGATCATGTTTTGCTCGCGGAAGAGGTTTAGTCAACGGATCTGCGACATTCAGATTCGTATGTACTTTGCAAATATCTATGTCTCCATCTTGAACATTTTCACGGATGGAGTTGAAATGACGCTTGATGTGCCTGGTCTTCTTGTGAAACCTGGACTCCTTGGCAAGGGCAAGAGCTCCAGTGTTGTCACAGAAGAGAGTGATCGGCCCTGACGCATTGGGTATGACTCCTAGGTCGGTGATGAACTCCTTCATCCATATTGCTTCATGCGCTGCCTCCGAGGCTGCCATGTACTCTGCTTCACATGTAGATCCCGCCACGACGCTCTGCTTGCAGCTGCACCAGCTTACTGCTCCACCATTCAACATATACACGTATCCGGTTTGTGACTTAGAGTCATCCAAATCTGTGTCGAAGCTAGCGTCGACGTAACCCTTTACGATGAGCTCTTCGTCACCTCCATAAACGAGAAACATGTCCTTCGTCCTTTTCAGGTACTTTAGGATATTCTTGACCGCTGTCCAGTGTTCCTTGCCGGGATTACTTTGGTACCTTCCTACCAAACTTATGGCAAGGTTTACATCAGGTCTGGTACACAGCATGGCATACATAATAGATCCTATGGCTGAGGCATAAGGGATGACGCTCATCTCTTCTTTATCTTTTGCCATGGTCGGGCATTGAGCCGAGCTCAATCTCACACCTTGCAGTACAGGCAAGAACCCTTTCTTGGACTGATCCATTTTGAACTTCTTCAAAATCTTATCAAGGTATGTGCTTTGTGAAAGACCTATGAGGCGTCTCGATCTATCCCTATAGATCTTGATGCCTAATATATAAGCAGCTTACTGCTCCACGATTCAACATATACACGTATCCGGTTTGTGATCTAGAGTCATCCAGATCCGTGTCGAAGCTAGCGTCGACGTAACCCTTTACGACGAGCTCTTCGTCACCTCCAGAGATGAGAAACATGTCCTTTGTCCTTTTCAGGTACTTCAGGATATTCTTGACCGCTGTCCAGTGTCCCTTGCCGGGATTACTTTGGTACCTTCCTACCAAACTTACGGCAAGGTTTACATCAGGTCTGGTACACAGGGTGGCATACATAATAGATCCTATGGCTGAGGCATAGGGGATGACACTCATCTCTTATTTATCTTCTACCGTGGTCGGGCATTGAGCCAAGCTCAATCTCACACCTTGCAACACAGGCAAGAACCCTTTCTTGGACTGATCTATATTGAACTTCTTCAATATCTTATCAAGGTATGTGCTTTGTGAAAGACCTATGAGGCGTCTCGATCTATCCCTATAGATCTTGATGCCTAATATGTAAGCAGCTTCTCCAAGGTCCTTCATTGAAAAACACTTATTCAAGTAGGCCTTAATGCTGTCCAAAAGTTCTATATCATTTCCCATCAAAAGTATGTCATCTACATATAATATGAGAAATGCTGCAGAGCTCCCACTCACTTTCTTGTAAACGCAGGCTTCTCCATAAGTCTGCATAAACCCAAAAGCTTTGATCATCTCATCAAAGCGAATGTTCCAACTCCGAGATGCTTGCACCAGCCCATAAATGGATCGCTGGAGCTTGCATACCTTGTTAGCATTCTTAGGATTGACAAAACCCTCCGGCTGCATCATATACAGTTCTTCCTTAAGATAGCCGTTAAGGAATGCCGTTTTGACGTCCATCTGCCATATCTCATAATCATAGTATGCGGCAATTGCTAGCATGATTCAGACGGACTTCAGCTTCGCTACGGGAGAGAAAGTCTCATTCTAGTCAACCCCTTGAACTTGCCGATAACCCTTAGCGACAAGTTGAGCTTTATAGATGGTAACATTACCATTCGCGTCCGTCTTCTTCTTAAAGATCCATTTGTTTTCTATTGCTCGCCGATCATCGGGCAAGTCTGTCAAAGTCCATACTTTGTTTTCATACATGGATTCTATCTCGGATTGCATGGCTTCAAGCCATTTGTTGGAATCTGGGTCCGCCATCGCTTCTTCATAGTTCGAAGGTTCACTGTTGTCTAACAACATGATTTCCAGGACAGGGTTGCCATACCACTCTGGTGTGAAACGTGTCCTTGTGGACCTACGAAGTTCAGTTTCAACTTGATCCGAAGTACCTTGATCATCATCATTAATTTCCTCTCTAGTCGGTGTAGGCACCACAGGAACATTTTCCTGAGCTGCACTACTTTCCCGTTCAAGAGGTAGTACTTCATCGAGTTCTACTTTCTCCCACTTACTCCTTTCGAGAGAAACTTTTTTTCCAGAAAGGATCTGTTCTTGGCAACAAAGATCTTGCCTTCAGATCTAAGGTAGAAAGTATACCCAATTGTTTCCTTAGGGTATCCTATGAAGACGCATTTTTCCGACTTGGGTTTGAGCTTTTTAGGTTGAAGTTTCTTGACATAAGCATCGCATCCCCAAACTTTTAGAAACGACAGCTTAGGTTTCTTCCCAAACCATAATTCATACGGTGTCATCTCAACGGATTTAGACGGAGCTCTATTTAAAGTGAATGTAGCTGTCTCTAGAGCGTATCCCCAAAATGATAGCGCTAAATCGGTAAGAGACATCATAGATCGCACCATATCCAATAGAGTGCGATTACGACGTTCGGACACACCATTACGCTGAGGTGTTCCAGGCGGTGTGAGTTGTGAAACGATTCCACATTTCCTTAAGTGCGTACCAAATTCGTGACTTAAATATTCTCCTCCACGATCTGATCGTAAGAACTTTATTCTTCGGTCACGTTGATTTTCTACTTCATTCTGAAATTCCTTGAACTTTTCAAAGGTCTCAGACTTGTGTTTCATCAAGTAGACATACCCATATCTACTTAAGTCATCAGTGAGAGTGAGAAAATAACGATATCCTCCGCGAGCCTCAACGCTCATTGGACCACACACATCAATATGTATGATTTCCAATAAGTTGGTTGCTCGCTCCATTGTTCCGCAGAACGGAGTCTTGGTCATTTTGCCCATGAGGCATGGTTCACATGTGTCAAATGATTCATAATCGAGAGACTCTAAAAGTCCATCAGCATGGAGCTTCTTCATGCACTTGACACCAATGTGACCAAGGCGGCAGTGCCACAGTATGTGGGACTATCGTTATCAACTTTACATCTTTTGGTATTCACACTATGAATATGTGTAATATTACGTTCGAGATTCATTAAGAAACCATTGACCATCAGGGCATGACCATAAAACATATCTATCATATAAATAGAACAACCATTATTCTCGGATTTAAATGAGTAGCCATCTCGCATTAAACGAGATCCAAATACAATGTTCATGCTCAAACTTGGCACTAAATAACAATTATTGAGGTTTAAAACTAATCCGTGGGTAAATGTAGAGGTAGCGTGCCGACGGCGATCACATCGACCTTGGAACCATTCCCGACGCGCATCGTCACCTCGTCCTTCGCCAGTCTCCGCTTATTCCGCAGCTCCTGCTGTGAGTTACAAATATGACCAACAACACCAGTATCAAATACCCAGGAGTTACTACGAGTACTGGTAAGGTACACATAAATTACATGTATATCGCATATACCTTTAGTGTTGTTGGCCTTCTTGTCCGCTAAGTATTTGGGGCAGTTCCGCTTCCAGTGACCCTTCCCTTCTTGGGTCCATTCTTTGACTTCTTCCCGGCAACTGGCTTACCCGGCGCGGCAACATCTTTGCCGTCCTTCTTGAAGTTCTTCTTACCCTTGCCCTTCTTGAACTTGGTGGTTTTATTGACCATCAACACTTGATGTTCTTTCTTGATTTCTACCTCTGCCGACTTCAGCATTGAAAATACTTCAGGAATAGTTTTCACCATCCCCTGCATATTGTAGTTCATCACAAAGCTCTTGCAGCTCGGTGGGAGCGACTGAAGGATTCTGTCAATGACCGCCTTGTCCGGGAGGTTAATGTCCAGCTGGGACAGGCGGTTGTGCAACCCAGACATTTTGAGTATGTGCTCACTGACAGAACTATTTTCCTCCATCTTACAACTATAGAACTTGTCGGAGACTTCATATCTCTCGACCCGGGTATGATCTTGGAAAACCATTTTCAGCTCCTCGAACATCTCATATGCTCCGTGTTGCTCAAAACGCTTTTGGAGCCCCGGTTCTAAGCTATAAAGCATGCCGCACTGAACGAGGGAGTAATCATCAGCACGTGACTGCCAAGCGTTCATAATGTCTTGGTTCTTTGGGATGGGTGCTTCACCTAGCGGTCCTTCAAGGACATATGTTTTCTTGGCAGCTATGAGGATGATCCTTAGGTTCCGGACCCAGTCCGTATAGTTGCTGCCATCATCTTTCAGCTTGGTTTTCTCTAGGAACGCGTTGAAGTTCATGTTGACATGAGCGTTGGCCATTTGTTCTACAAGACATATTTTGAAAAGATTTTAGACTAAGTTCATGATAATTAAGTTCATCTAATCAAATTATTTAATGAACTCCCACTCAGATTTGGCATCCCTCTAGTCATCTAAGTGTTACATGATCCGAGTCGACTAGGCCGTGTCCGATCATCACGTGAGACGGACTAGTCATCATCGGTGAACATCTCCATGTTGATCGTATCTTCCATACGACTCATGTTCGACCTTTTGGTCTCTGTGTTCCGAGGCCATGTCTGTACATGTTAGGCTCGTCAAGTTAACCTAAGTGTTTTTGCATGTGTAAAACTGTCTTACACCCGTTGTATGTGAACGTAGGTATCTATCACACCCGATCATCACGTGGTGCTTCGAAACGACGAACTTTAGCAACGACGCACAGTTAGGGGGAACACTTTCTTGAAATTATTATAAGGGATCATCTTATTTACTACCGTCGTTCTAAGTAAACAAGATGCATAAACATAATAAACATCACATGCAATTATATAGTAGTGACATGATATGGCCAATATCATATAGCTCCATTGATCTCCATCTTTGGAGCTCCATGATCATCTTCGTCACCGGCATGACACCATGATCTCCATCATCATGATCTCCATCATCATGTCTCCATGAAGTTGCTCGCCAACTATTACTTCTACTACTATGGCTAACGGTTTAGCAATGAAGTAAAGTAATTACATGGCGTTAAATCATTGACACACAGGTCATCCAATAATTAAGACAACTCCTATGGCTCCTGCCGGTTGTCATTCTCATCGACATGCAAGTCGTGATTCCTATTACAAGAACATGATCTCATACATCACAATATATCATTCATCATTCATCACAACTTTTGGCCATATCACATCACAAAGCAATTGCTGCAAAAACAAGTTAGACGTCCCCTAATTGTTGTTGCATCTTTTACGTGGCTGCAATAGGGTTCTAGCAAGAACGTTTTCTTACCTACGAATAACCACAACGTGATTTGTCAACTTCTATTTACCCTTCATAAGGACCCTTTTCATCGAATCCGCTCCAACTAAAGTGGGAGAGACAGACACCCGCTAGCCACCTTATGCAACTAGTGCATATCAGTCGGTGGAACCTGTCTCACGTAAGCGTACGTGTAAGGTCGGTCCGGGCCGCTTCATCTCACAATACCGCTGAAGCAAAATAAGACTAGTAGTGGCAAGAAAATTGACAACATCTATGCCCACAACAGATTTGTGTTCTACTCGTGCAATAGAGAACTACGCATAGACCTAGCTCATGATGCCACTGTTGGGGAACGTTGCATAAAATAAAAATTTTCCTACGTTCACCAAGATCCATCTATGAGTTCATCTAGAAACGAGAGAGAGGAGTGCATCTAGATACCCTTGTAGATTGCGAGCGGAAGCGTTCAAGAGAACGGGGTTGAGGGAGTCGTACTCGCCGTGATCCAAATCACCGGAGATCCTAGCGCCGAACGGACGGCACCTCCGCGTTCAACACACGTACGGTCAGCGTGACGTCTCCTCCTTCTTGATCCAACAAGGGGGAAGGAGAGGTTGATGAAGATCCAGCAGCACGACGGCGTGGTGGTGGATGCAGCAGGGATCCGGCAGGGCTTCGCCAAGCGACTACGGGAGGAAGAGGTGTAGCAAGGGGGGAAGGGAGGTGCCAGGTGTCAGGGTGCGGCTGCCCTCCCAACCCCCGTATTTATATAGGCACCCCAGGGGGGGCGCCGGCCCTAAGAGATGGGATCTCCTAGGGGGGGGGCGGCGGCCAAGGGGGGAAACTTGCCCCTCAAGGCAAGTGGAGGCGCCCCCTCCCCTCGGGTTCCCAACCCTAGGCGTAGAGGGGGGCCCAGGGGGGCGCACCAGCCCACTTGGGGCTGGTTCCCCTCCCACTTCAGCCCATGGGGCCCTCCGGGATAAGTGGCCCCACCGGTGGACCCCCGGGACCCTTCCGGTGGTCCCGGTACAATACCGGCGAACCCGGAAACTTTCCCGATGGCCGAAACTCGACTTCCCATATATAATTCTTTACCTCCGGACCATTCCGGAACTCTTCGTGACGTCCGGGATCTCATCCGGGACTACGAACAACTTTCGGTTTGCTGCATACTCATATCTCTACAACCCTAGCGTCACCGAACCTTAAGTGTGTAGACCCTACGGGTTCGGGAGACACGCAGACATGACCGAGACTGCTCTCCGGTCAATAACCAACAGCGGGATCTGGATACCCATGTTGGTTCCCACATGCTCCTTGATGATCTCATCAGATGAACCATGATGTCGAGGATTCAAGCAACCCCGTATACAATTCCCTTTGTCAATCGGTACGTTACTAGCTCGAGATTCAATCGTTGGTATCCCAATACCTCGTTCAATCTCGTTACCGGCAAGTCACTTTACTCATACCATAATGCATGATCCCCTGACTAGACATTTGGTCACTTTGAGCTCATTATGATGATGCATTACCGAGTGGGCCCAGAGATACCTCTCCGTCATACGGAGTGACAAATCCCAGTCTCGATCCATGACAACCCAACAGACACTTTCAGAGATACTCGTAGTATACCTTTATAGTCACCCAGTTACGTTGTGACGTTTGGTACACCCAAAGCACTCCTACGGTATCCGGGAGTTACACGATCTCATGGTCTAAGGAAAAGAAACTTGACATTGGAAAAGCTCTAGCAAAACGAACTACACGATCTTGTGCTATGCTTAGGATTGGGTCTTGTCCATCACATCATTCTCCTAATGATGTGATCCCGTTATCAATGACATCCAATGTCCATAGTCAGGAAACCATGACTATCTGTTGATCAACGAGCTAGTCAACTAGAGGCTCACTAGGGACATATTGTGGTCTATGTATTCACACGTGTATTACGATTTCCGGATAATACAATTATAGCATGAATAAAAGATAATTATCATGAACAAGGAAATATAATAATAATCCTTTTATTATTGCCTCTAGGGCATATTTCCAACAATCCGTTATGCCTGGGCACCAAAACAGCTCGCTCCGCTGTCATCCTAACACCCTCCGCCGCAGGTCTTCCTTGGCTAGCGCTACCTTGTCATGCAATTTCGCAATTTCCGTGTTATGCTGAGCTTGATTCACCGGGCTAACCTATGCTGTTAACAAGGCTGTAAGCTTATCCGGAAAATCTATTAAAACCTAAGCTGGCGAGCGCACAGGTCCTCCTGCCCCGGCTGCCATCATCCCTGCTGACCTGGAGAGCATTGCCGCTGCAGTTGATGAGTTCTGCCCAGGCTGTGTCCCGGCCATGAAGATTGCGACCCTGTTCGGTGGCTCATAGGGGTCAGGAATATTGTCGCCATCAGAACAGCCCCCAAGCCCGCCATCTTGCAGCTGATACAAGGAAGTAGTCTCGCCCGTGGACGACTCACCATCAGAATAGATGGCCGTCTCACCGCCAGACATGGATCCTTCATCAAATTCAGCCCCATGGATGAATCCCATGAAGGCATGCTTCATGGCAGGCTGAGCTCTGGCGGGACATGCACGCTGAGCTGTCTCGATGATGTCAGCGCAGATGTTCGGCTCAGGGCCCGGCTCGCCGAGCTTGCTGATGAAGACATGAATTCCACCGAAGGGGACCCAATACCCGTACTCAATTGATCTGGCCTCGGGGCCCCAGCCTGCATCGTCGATGCAGAGCTTGACACGATGGCTCTTGGTCATCTGGCCCACAACATATCCCTTGATCCCTTCGAAGCTGCCCTTTAAGAACTCAAAACCACCGTGCGCTGGCCCCACGGTGGGTGACAACTGTCGTGGAATAGTCACGGTAGATGTCCTAGTGTGAGGACTTAGTCGTGGAGCCATCGCAACTTGGTTAGCTTAAAGGGGTTAAACGGGACAAAGGACACATGAGTTTATACTGGTTCGGCCCCTTGCTGTGAAGGTAAAGGCCTAATCCAGTTTGAGGTGGTATTGCTTATGTCTCAATTACCAGGGAGCGAATATGCTTGACCTATCTTTCGATCTCTCGTTTCTTGCCCAGATCCACTGCCGGGTCGTCCCTTTATATACACAGGTTGACGCCCAGTGTCTCACGGAGTCCCGACCGGCTCAGAGATAATGTGCCCAGCTCGGTGACTAACTATACATGCCTTACAATACAAGTCTTACGCATATAGCAGTTTACTCCTACGGGCCTTAAGTCACCCTCGGGCCTTGGGCCCCTGCCTGTTAACCACCATCTTCAGTACCCTCATGGGCTTCATATTGGTTAACCGCCATAGGTATAACCCAGCCCATCCTGGGCGGGTCATACCTAATAGTCATAACCCCAACAGCGTGGGTGAGGGAGTCCTGGATTAAGGGGTCCTCGGACAGCCGGACTATATAGTTTAGCCAGACTGTTGGACTATGAAGATACAAGATAGAAGACGTCGTCCCGTGTCCGGGTGGGACTCTCCTTTGCATGGATGGCAAGCTTGGCAATTCAGATATGTATATTCCCTTCTCTGTAACCAACTCTGTGTAACCCTAGCCCCTTCTAGTGTCTATATAAACCGGAGGGTTTAGTCCGTAGGACGAGAACAATCATAATCATAGGCTAGCTTCTAGGGTTAGCCTCTACGATCTCGTGGTAGATCAAATCTTGTAATACTCATATCATCAAGATCAATCAAGCAGGAAGTAGGGTATTACCTCCATAGAGAGGGCCCAAACCTGGGTAAACATCATGTCCCCCGCCTCCTGTTACCATTAGCCTTAGACGCACAGTTCGGGACCCCCTACCCGAGATCTGCCGGTTTTGACACCGACATTGTTGCTTTCATTGAGAGTTCCGCTGTGTCGTCACCATAAGGCCTGATGGCTCCTCCAATCATCTAAAAACGACGCGGTCCAGGGTGAGATTTTTCTCCCCGGACAGATCTTCATATTCGGCGGCTTCGCACTGTGGGCCAACTCGCTTGGCCATCTGGAGATGATCAACAACTACGCCCCTGGCCATCAGGTCAGGTTTGGAAGCTTGAACTACACCGCCGACATCCGCGGAGACTTGATCTTCGATGGATTCGAACCCATGACAGCCGCACCCTGTAGTCGCGATGAACATGACTTAAATCTATCATTGGACTATGCTCAGGAGACAATGCCTGTAGCTGTCTTGGCCCTAGATCTAGAACAGACCGCGTCGTCCGAGGACGGGGGGCTAGACCCCGCCACGGAAGCCGCATACTCAACGACGCTTGAGCCGAACACAGATCTAACCTTTGACAAGGCCTGTGTCATCGGACCCTTGGACTCATCTCCGGATATAGGCTCTGAACCGTGTGTGTCTGCGCCCGTCGAATCTAATTGGGCGCCGCCCTTGGGTGATGTGTTGGACTCTCTGAAATCTCTCTCCTTGTCAGGAGATTCTTGGCCGAACTATGTCCGGCTTGAGTGGGAAGCGGACGACGAAGAACTTTGTTGCCCACCCACCACCCACTTGATAGCCACTGTCGACGACTTGACCGACATGCTTGACTTCGACTCTGAAGACTTCGATGGTATGGACAATGATGCAGTAGAAGAACAGGAACCACCGCCCATAGGACGCTGGACAACCACCTCGTCATATGACATTTATATGGTGGATATCCCTAAAGAAGACAATGGTGATGATAAAAAGGACCCAGTTGAGGATAAGCCTCCTGAGAAGCAGCCGAAGCACCGACATCAACGGTGCCGCTCTAAACTGCGCCATGGTCAAAATAGCAATACCGGCACAAGAAAATAGTACCCCAGACAACGTCGAAGACAATGAAGACCCCACGAACCCAACCATGAAGCAGGACAAGCAGGGAGACGGCAAACATAGTCCGGGGCTGCTGTTCGATCACAGTGATGCCGAAGACACCACTTATCAACCTGTCTCCAAAGAGGAGAACAGTCTGGATGATGATGCATTCATCATCCCTAAAAAAGAAGTGGAACGAGAACACCTCCAGCAGAAGCTTATCGCCACTGCAAGGAGCCTGAAGAAGTAGAAGCAACAACTTAAAGCTGCACATGATACGCTTAATGATAGATGGAACGAAGTGCTCGACACTGAAGAAAAATATGGTGGTAATCGCCAACAAAGAGCTATCCCAAATGTAAACTGCCGCCCGGATTCGACGACGAGGCTATAGCGCCCATACCGCCGAATAACTATACGACCGACCAACCGGACCGACCACCTCGTGGTCGAGACAGAGCAGCCAATAACGCCGCACACAAATCCGCACCCCCTGTCCATAAAAAAAGGGAGGTAGCAACCCAGGACAAGCAACACGATTTACGTGAAGACCTGGACAAAAGGGCTGGCATAACAAGGTCGATCTATGGATCTCGAGAATGTGCTCCTACACAGGATCATGACCATCAACCCAAATATGCCGGTCGCTCACCAGTTCGGAATCAACACCGAACAATACAACCATCGGACTCACGCCACGACACAGCCAAATACAGGGGCACTGCACACCCCCTGTCCTTCACTGATGAGTTGCTGGATCATGAATTTCCAGCTGGGTTTAAACTCGTAAATATCGAGGCATACGACGGAACGACAGACCCTGCGGTCTACGTAGAAGACTTTATTCTTCACATCCATATGGCACGCGGAGACGATCTCCACGCCATCAAATACTTACCCCTCAAGCTCAAAGGACCAACTCAGCACTGGCTGAAAAGCCTCCCTGAAAATTCTATCGAAAGCTGGGAGGAGCTTGAGGATGCTTTCAGGGCTAATTTCCAAGGGACCTATGTCCGACCTCCGGATGCGGACGATCTAAGTCACATAACCCAACAACCCGGAGAGTCAGCCCGTAAGCTTTGGAACAGATTTCTCACCAAGAAAAACCAAATCGTCGACTGTCCGGACGCCGAAGCCTTAACAGCTTTCAAGCATAGTGTCTGGGATGAATGGCTTGCCAGACACCTTGGCCAGGAAAAGCCAAGGACAATGGCAGCCCTAACCACCCTCATGACCCGCTTTTGCACAGGAGAGGACAACTGGTTGGCCCGTAGCAGCACCAATGACTCAGGCACATCCGAAATCAGGGATGGTAATGGAAAACCATGACACAATAAAAACAAATGTCGAAACAATGAAGATAGCCCAGAAAATACAGTGGTAAATGCCAGATTCAGGGGCTCTAAACCCGGTCAACAGAAAAAGCCATTCAAAGGCAGCAAAGAAAGTCCATCCAGCCTAGATAAAATTCTAGACAGGTCCTACCAGATTCACCACCGATAAGCCAGCCAACCACACCAACAGAGAATGTTGGGTCTTCAAGCTGGCTGGCAAGGTCAACGCCGAACACAAGGGGAAGGGACCACAAAGAGAAGACGAGGACGAATCTCGCCAACCGAACACAGGGGGACAGAAAAAGTTTCCACCGGAGGTCAAAACAGTGAACATGATTTATGTCACACACATCCCAAAGAGGGAGCGCATACGCGCACTCCGAGATGTATAAGCGGCAGAGCCTGTCGCCCCTAAATTCAACCCATGGTCGGCCTGTTTGATCACATTCGATCGCAGGGATCATCTGACTAGTATTCGTCATGGGGGTTCGGCGGCCTTAGTGATCGACCCAATAATCGACGGATACCATCTCACCCGAGTCCTTATGGACGGAGGTAGTAGTCTCAATCTGATATATCAGGACACTGTCCGCAAGATGGGGATAGACCCGTCAAGAATCAATCAAAGCAACACTACTTTTAAAGGAGCAATACCAGGCATAGAGGCCCGCTGCACAGGCTCTCTAACACTGGACATCGTATTCGGTTCTCCCAATAACTTTCGAAGTGAAGAGCTAATCTTTGACATTGCTCCGTTCCGAAGCGGCTATCATGTACTACTTGGAAGAACGGCCTTCGCCCGCTTCAATGCAGTCCTGCATTACACTTATCTTAAACTCAAGATGCTCGGTCCACGTGGCGTCCTCACGATCAGTGGAAACATGCAGCGTTCTCTTTGTACAGAGGAATACGTGGCGGCTCTATCAGCCGAATCTCGAAGTGGCCTTTTTAACCCGGGGAACTCATCGGTCGTCAAGACCGCAGACACAGCTAGACGTGTTAGGCGCACACCTAGGTGTAGCAGCTTAGATAAACCTGAGCTTGAGTAGAGGTTATGCCCCCATGAAAACAACCCATAAGAAGACTGTACATGTCTTCCCATATATATAAATATACACTCAAAATTCTTCTGTGGCACTAGGGGTTGCCCGCATGTGAAAAGTCCATAGTTTGGCTTGACCCTATTTGGACTAAGGAAATTACATTTTCATGGTTCATTAAAACAAACCAACTTTACTCACGGTAACACCAGATTCTTTCACCTGTTTTTTTTCTTTTTTTCAGATGGCCACCATACTATACCCCTCAAGGATACGGCACAACGGAGATAAAGGCACAGATGTGCAGCAGTGCCCCGTTCAAAGGTTTCTTTTTAGATTAAGACCCTGTGTAAACCTTTTTTATTATCTCTTGTTGTTTCATACTCTCCTGGCATTTAAAATGACCAAGTGGGATACCGGCGTGATGATTCACCGCACTTAAATAAAAGTTACAAAAGCAGCAGCCAATGTGTTTTCGAGATCTATGCTCTCACCACAGGCTCTCTTTCGTCACGCCGGATTGTCTCTCGTACCTTGAAATCCAGGGTTAATTACCAGGGGCTGTAATTCAGCCCGGTATATATTGTGAAGTCCGAATACCTTCGGGAGTGTTCGGCGTCACGAGTTTGGCCTTATATGCATCAGCTCCGAATCATGTCTTTGGTCAAATGTTGGGTTAGCCCGGCTCCCATGTTTTGCTACCTTACATTCCACTCTATCGGCTAAGGTGGCACAGGGAGAACTATTGCGATTGTGCCCTGATTCATCTAGATGAGCACCTTAGTAGAGAAAGCCGAAAACTGACTGTCATGATAAAGCAAGAGACTGGTCAACCACTCGATGACTCAACGGAATCCTCACGCTTCCTCTGCATTAATGAAGGACCAGTTTCCCGGTCACGTATGTAAACGCACCGTATTCAGATAAAGCGCGGACATACTAGGGGCTATATAGTAGCCCCACTGTCAAACTCCTATGGCTAAGTGAAAGTGTTAAAGCTCTATAGTCCGATTGCCTCATTCGCCGCACCACCACCTCCTTAATGGACCAAGACGTTGGGTCAAGTGTGACTGCGTGTTTTTGACGAACACCCCCGCGTTATACGCGAGGGGGCTGAAGCCGATGACTGCAATCTTTCAGGTTATATACATATATACATAAACGGCCGCACAGAAGGCACCCAAATACTTTACGGGCAAAAGTATAAATATAGCCTTTATTATCAAAAGCATTGTCTTTACAATTCAAATACATATCATTCGAACATGATATTTTTTGAGCACTGAGCCTCTATTAAGTGGGCATCTTCTAAGGATAACTCCATCACGTGACCCTATCCTGTCCGCCCCCGTCCGTTTGGGGTAAAAGGGACAAACGAGACGGCCCAGAGCGCGTGCGCAAACGGACTTTTGTCCGTTTTGTGTCCGCTTTCGACCCATCCGCGGCCCAAGTTTGTGCGGCTTTTGGGGTGAAACGGACACCACGCGGACGTGCGGGCCGTCTGCGCGTGTCCTCCCCTGGCCCGCCCGTCGGTGGCACAGGATGGGCCTTTTTCTATCCGCCCCCTCCCTCCCTCCGACCGCATCCACTCCACTCTTCCCCACTCTTCCCCTCTCTCCCCCTCGCCACCACCGGCCGCCCGCTTCCATTGCAGCCGTGCAAGTCAGACACGCGCTTGCCCAGCCACTTCCTCTCGTCGCCGAACGAGCTACCCAAGCACGGCCACCTTGTTTGGGCACCCGCCGGCCGGATTTGGGGTGGATCCGGTCGGTCTTGAGCTCGCCCGGCTGTGGGAGGCTGGGCCGTGCCATGGACTGGCCGGGCACCTTGCCGTAAGGCCCTGGCAAGGCCGCAAGGCCACATGCAGGCAGTGGCTCGTCCTCTATCCGCTCAGATCTGCACCGTTGGTTGTCCGCCGACAGATACGGAATGGCAGCCGGCCGGGCTTGGTGCTTGCCCAAAAGCTTGTCGGTGCACCGTTGCCCCTCATCAAGTGCGACCACTACCCAAGGGTGGTCGTGCGCTGCGAGTCTACAACTCCAGAGCATCCCGGATGGGTGTTCATCAAGTGCTTAAACGATGGGGTATGTGCTCTTTTAGCTTCGGTTTGTGCTCTTGGATTAGACTAGTGGTGCTAACTTTAAGTTTTATTGTGTAGAACGGATGTAAGTTTTGGTATTGGGAAGAAGAGTACATCGATATGTTGATAGAGCGAAATGTAGTGCATGTTCATGCACTTTTAGCTAGCCTAGAGGCTTTAGATGAGACAAGTGCACTTGTTGCTAGATTAGAGTCTAGGCACGATACTACGTGCGAAGAAGCAACAAGGCACGATACTACGTGTGAGGAATCAACGTCGACTTCTGGCTTGAAGAAGAAAGGAGGAGGCAACGTCGTGCATCCTCCACAGATCAACAATGAGTGCATCGAGAAGGCGCTAACCCAACTCAAGGGAGCAGTTATGGAAGTTGGGTATCTTCTCAAATGTATTCTTGTGGTTCTTATTTCTTTGGCCTTGCTTTACTAGTCAAAATGTGATGATGTATTGTCATGTACCAAAAATGAATGATAAAAAAAGTTTAAGGACTTGCAAAGAAATATATGCGGACATGATGGGGAAAATGGATGCGGCCGCACGCTGGGCGCACGGCCACCGCATCCTAGGACAAGCCTGGACACGACCCCAAATCCCTCCCCAAACGGACAGAATGCGGACAAAGCGGACGTCCGTTTGGGGTCACGCGGTGGAGTTGGCCTAAGACTTCTTCGAAATAGTGCTCTGGCAGGTCCTGGCCCCCGGGTGGACCCCGTGTTGCAATATCGGTGGCCTCCATCCTCGCCCAGTACGTCTTAACACGGGCAAGGGCCATCCGCGCACCCTCTATACACGCCGACCGCTTGATAGCATCGATATGCGGCACAACATGAATAAATCGTTGCACCAAACCAAAATAAATATCCAGACTTGGTTCCTTCAGCCACAAGCGGTCCACAATAGCCTTCATGGCATGTCCGGATAACCTATGGAGCTCTGCCATTCGGCCATCTTCTCATTCAACAGCAGTGGACGCCTTGGCATGCTGAATTGCGACCAGAACAATCTTTCCGCTTCATGATCTCCTTGGTCTTGGAAAAATTGCGTCGCATCGGCATCACTCTTTGACAAGTCCAAGTACGCGTCTGGAGAACTCCACATTTTATCAAGAGGGGCATACTTCAGATCGCCGTATTTAGTTCCCAATAGAAAGGGCTTCCCAGCCGCGATCTCGCCGGCTTGCCGGAGCTCCTCCAAGCCGCTCTATTCTCAGATCGGGTTTCCTTTGCCGCCTGCAAGGCCTTCCCTAGGTCCATCGTTTTTGCCTGGTTCTCTCTTTCAAGAAGCTCATATCGGCCAGCGGCATCCTTCAACTCAAGAGCCGTATTGGCTATTTTCTCCTCACTTCGGCGATGAGCAGCCTGTTCGGCTTTCAATTCGCCAACTACCTTTTCGGCAGCCGCGTCGCTTATCCTGGCTTGCTCCTTGGCACGTGCAAGCTCAGCCAGAAGAGTCTCCACGAAGGCAGCACCATCTGCAGTTAAAGCATATTATAAATCCTAGCATCATCCTCTCATTTATACTTACTGACCGCCCAAAAGGCATACCTTGCGCCTCGTCAAGACGTTATTGACGAGCGTGATGTCCTCATCTGCCACATCAAGTTCCCGCTTCAGTTCAGCAAATTCGGTAGCCCGGGCAGTTGTCGGGGCTGCAGTTGCTTGTGTACAAAATTGGCAAAATCACTAACTGAGATTATTCCTAATTTTGATCCTCTGATCACCCCGTTCAGATGGTAACCAGAGTCTTAGGGGCTACTATCTACACACAGTGCACCTTGCGTTTATGGTACAAATAAAAAACGACACATTACGCACCTTAAAGCCTCTTAACAAGCTCATAAAGGCTTCATCTAGTCCGCTTTTCGCGGACGAAATTCCCTTAATCATCATACCCATTAAGGTACGATGTTCCTCTGAAATAGGCGCTCGCCGCAGAAGACCCATCAACGTGTCCGGCTATGTGCTGGATAGCTCGGGGCTTTTGTTTTCGGTCTGTCTAGGAGCCGAACACCCCGGACCTCAGGCGGCTGAAGATTCACCTTCTGGCCTTGTCCTCCTTTGCGGATCTGGAGAGATCCTCCGAGACGACACTTCGGGGTCGTCCTCCTTATGGGGCGGGGAAGTATGAGGAGGCGTCTTGCTCTCCATCATCTCAGGAAGAAGATCCCCCGAGGACGAAGATTGTTGCGGAAGGCTATAGGCCGAACTGCAAAACATACGTTTCAGATGTTACTATCATAAATGGGAAAAGAATGTGGTATGCTTATAGAGCACCTTTGTTCACTTACATCTCGGCTAACGGGTGGCCCCCTTGAGGGCGCTGTGCGGCAGCATTGCACCCCAAGTCAGGACCCCCTGATAGGGATTTCTTCCCTCGCTTGGAGACCTCTGCCTTTAAGTCTTCGGGGGCGGCCCTTTTCTTCCCGTGGGGGGAGGGAATGCTAGATTCTCCTCCCCGCTCATCCACTGACACGGGAGTTCCAATTTCCTCGGATACGATGCGTAACGTACCACCAGTATGAAGGCCACTTTTGACCTCCCCACTCCTCTCCTTGTCTTCCCCCGATGGCACTTGATATGGTGCGCGAGCCAGGATCCTGGTTAACACCGGATCCGCTGAATCTTCGGGAAGAGGCACCCAGCACCTGATCCTCTCTGCCTTTTTTATCCAACCCTGGGCGAGGATGATTTTTCAGAATAACATTATGATAAATATAACGACAACATGTTCGGTTGTGGGGTACTTAACGAGGTATCTGGATGGTTGCAATCGAGGCCTGCGTCCTCTATTGTGTCCGGACACTTTATTCGTGATCCGAAGAAGAACTGATACATCCCTTCGAGCATCGTGCCAAAGAAGTGCTGAACGGTTCGCGGTCCTTCCGGATTGAACTGCCACAGACGGAGAGGTTGACGCTGGCATGGCAGGGCCCATCAAACTAGCATTACTTGGATTACCCTGACAAGACTAATGTCCTTCTTGATGAGATCCTGAATGCGGCTTTGCAATGTCCGCACATCATCAACCGATCCCCAGTCCAACCCCTTGTTGACCCATGATGCAAGCTGTGGCAGAGGACTAGAGCGGAAGGCAGGGGCAGCCGCCCACTTTTTACCTCGGGGTGCTGTGATGTAAAACCACTCCCGCTGCCATAGGTCGGAAGCCTCCGGGAAGGAACCCTTTGGCCATAAGGTATTACCACATTTGCTTATTTTAGCCCCTCCGCACTCTGTGTGTTTCCCATTGATCATATTCGGCGTCACATTGTAGATCTTGAGCCATAGGCCGAAGTGTGGAGTAATGCAGAGGAAGGCCTCACACACGACGATGAACAACGATATGTGAAGAAAGGAATCCGGAGCTAGATCATGAAAATCTAGTCCGTCATAGAACATGAGCCCTCTAAAAAGGGGTGAAGACTGAGGCCTAGCCCTCGGAGGAAGTGAGAGATAAACACGACACTCTCATTGGATTTGGGAGTAGGGATAACCTGCCCTTGAGCAGGAAGCCTATGGAGGATTTCCGCGGTCAAGTACCTTGCCTCCCTAAGCTTCTAGACATCCTCCTCTGTGACGGAGGAGGCCATCCACCGGCCTTGAAGGATGGATCCGGACATGGTCGGAAGTTTGGAGCGTTTTGGGCTAAAACCTTGGGCGTTGGAACTCGAGGTGGGAGAAGGAGGGGATTAAGCGTGGAAGAAAAGGACAGGCCTTGGTCTCTTTATAAAGAGAACAGATATCAAGCGTCCCCCGCGTGGCCTTTGAAACTTGCATATTCCCAAGGAATCCTACCCGTGGAACGGTTGGGTTACCCACGCCCATATTCATGAGAGTCCCATAATAAGGGGACACGATCTCTGCTTCGACAAGACGTGCCAATAAAACCGCCTCGCAAAACGTAAAGTACCAGGTTGGAAAAACGGTTTGAATAATAACCAGGCTGCGGCGTGATGTCATGCTATGGAAAAGTTGTCAGCAGATTAGACTCGTGGAATATTGTTCTGTCTACGGTGGTATGTGGAATTTGTTTTGCAGAGCCGGACACGATTCTTGTGTTCAAGGATCTACTTTGGAGTATTCAGAGAAGGGACCCGCTGATAACCCACAAGTATAGGGGATAATTGTAGCGAAAAATGCGTTTGGTGGCCGCGCTATAGGCAGGCCGCTATCCCTGCCGTCTGGCCATCATTGGGATTCTTGTTGTCAGTGTATAAGGCCTGTATTTGATTTATTTTTGCCTTGTATCCAGCCAGCCCTGACCCACCCACATGCGAAAGCACCTAGGGCTCTTACACCCTACTGACATGTATGCACAACGTTTGGCTTTTTAGTACAGATGCTCAGCGCCTGATATGTACGCAAACATTAAATCGCTGTACAACTACTGGCCCTTCCGCGTGGAGACCTGTACCGCTGTACGACCGCGTGCATGCTTGCCGTGGACGATTGATGACCAGCGGAGACCACTAGCACATGAAGTGCGGACGTGGATCATTTGCGGCCAGCGAATGCCCATGATCCATCACCATTAGCTCTCCATTAATATCCTAAAAAACCAGCTCTCCATTAAGTAAGCAAGTTTACTTGGGTCATGTTAATCCGGCTGTCTGTTTTGACCAGCAAATGCAACACTGTTACCACCGTCGTCGTGTTTAACCCCCATTACCATTAAGTTTGGACTTATGTTTTATCTTTTTTCGCATGCTAGAAAATCGAAACAGATTAGGTTGGGGTGTGATTTAACCTTTGAACGCGATAAATCAACTTGTCGTATTAGTGATTAATCATGCCACATCATGTATAATGGGCAGTTTGCATTAGTGGTTCAGTTTTAGGAGAGACGCCCCGCTCATGTTCTACAGCTATGCGCCGCGCACTGTGCTTCATTTTCCTTAGTCTTGTCACGTCTGTGAATTTACTAGGCCCTCACATCAAGTCATCAACCATCCCCGCTTGTCATCTACCTCCACCCAACACACTGATCGCCAGGTCTCCCTATTCTTCGCCACCGTAGGAGCTGCCCCACGTGCCGCGGCGAGAAAGCAACATCATAACTGCAAGGAAAAAGTTCTTGGGAGCTGTGCTTCCATCAGTTGTCACTTCGCACCACCATAGCATGTGTTCGTTGAGCACGTACTGCACACGCGGAAGGGACGAGCAAACAAATGCTTTGTGTTAGCATCCTCATATAGTAACACGAACTAGTTAATGGCATAGATTACACATGGCATTTGCTAATATATTCGGTTGCATCTCATAAAATTTCTAGGTTTTTCCACTGCTTATAATGACGTTTGTGAATAAGTAACAGCAAACCCAGTCAACCAACGCCCAGGCATGCGTAGTACGTATACATGGAGCTCAGCAACAATCACATGCTCAACCCTGGCACAATGCAAACATTGCCTTGTCATTTCATCAGCCCTCACCACACGGCCCTGGTTTTAAAATGAATCTAGTTGACACGACACGGCGTCAGCACTGAAGTGGGCCGTTAGGATTGCTGGTAAACAAGGACACGACATGACTCATCTCGATTTTTGCGAAACCGCACAAAATGATCCGATGGTCAAAGGGTTGCAAACTTCATTTTTTGGGAAGCTCCAACATTGCCAGCAAATTAAAGCCTGGTTAGGGTTTACGGTTCAAGGGCTAGGGACTACGTGGGTCGTTTTTTTCTTTAGTTGTCTCTGTTCCAAAATAAGTGTCAACTTTAGTAGTAGTACAACTTTGTACTAAAGTTTGCATAAAGTTGAGACACTTATTTTGGAACAGACGGAGTACATATTGGCTCCGATATGTCAATCATTGAGATGCAATAGCATGCATGTTAGTCTCCTTTGTATTTGATGAAATGTTGCAACGGGCAACCTTGGATGCAAGATACATGAAACAGAAGCTGGAAGCTTCATAGCATTGTACAAATTTATCTCCCTAATAAATTATAGTACGTACTATACTAGTAGTATGTAAAGAGTTAGGTGTCGCACGGTGTCCAGAAAATATGATGATAGTGTGAGGTGGGCCATGTAATCACTGAGCCTGCGTGTTTTCACTGCTCTCGCACTACTCCGCTATAAGAATGGCGAAAATTATAATCTAGTAGTACATCCAGCAGTCCTACCACCTCAGTAATAATGACCAATGAGCCATCAAATCACATAAACCCAGCAGTAAGTTGGACGGACGAAGCAACCATCACTCTTGAATACGCTTCTACCCTTCAACGCAGGCGCCAGTGAGAGGTCGCGTCCACTCTGCCCGGGCATGAATGCGGCACCGATTCTTTGGAGCGGCACTGACTGTTTCGGGCGGGAAGCGCGCGCGGGCGATGGAGGGGCTTTGGGTGGGCCAGGCTGGTCAGGAGTGGGCGTGCCAGCTTTCCACCTGTCCCGCCCGGACGCCCGGAAACGAGATGATGCACCGACTCTCGCGACTAAATCATACACTACACACCATCTCTCTGTAGTAGTAGGTTGATGTGTCGCTCTCTCTAACACACACATGTTGTTAAACACACACACACACACACGCACACGCACACACAGGTTCATAGAATAGGAATATCGTGCGAGTGCGAAGCCACGGGAAGTGAGATACAAATGGAGTACGTCCAAGAAGAGAAGTGGTGAGGAATATTCCATCAAACCTGGACTGAGGAGTAGTACTCCCTCCGTCTAGGTGTTAAGTCATGTTACAGAAATCAGATATTCCCGAAATGTTTAGGCATCGTCCATTAACTTCGCATCTCAATCCCCTCCTGGCCTCGTTGCTAGCGAGCGATGTTACTTAGGGAGCGTTTGGATCCTTAGCAAGAACAGCTTATAGCCTAGCTGGGCAAAGTTAGGTGTTTGGAACTATTAAAATATGTTAGGCCAACTCCACCGCGTGACCCTATCCTGTCCGCCCTCGTCCGTTTGCGGTAAAAGGGACAAACGAGACGGCCCAGTGCGCGGGCGCAAACGGACTTTTGTCCGTTTTGTGTCCGCTCTTGACCCATCCGCGGCCCAAGTTTGCGCCGCTTTTGGGGTGAAACGGACACCACGCGAACGCGCGGGCCGTCTGCGCGTGTCCTCCCCTGGCCCGCCCGTCGGTGGCATAGGACGGGTGTCGGTGTCAAAACCGGCGGATCTCGGGTAGGGGGTCCCGAACTGTGCGTCTAGGCGGATGGTAACAGGAGACAAGGGACACGATGTTTTACCCAGGTTCGGGCCCTCTTGATGGAGGTAAAACCCTACGTCCTGCTTGATTGATATTGATATTGTGGATGTTTACAAGAGTGGATCTACCACGAGATCAAGGAGGCTAAACCCTAGAAGCTAGCCTATGGTATGATTGTAATGGTTGTTGTTGTTGTGTCCTACGGACTAGAGCCATCTGGTTTATATAGACACCGGAGAGGGCTAGGGTTACATAGAGTCGGTTACAATAGTAGGAGATCTACGTATCCGTATCGCTAAGCTTGCCTTCCACGCCAAGGAAAGTCCCATCCGGGCACGGGACGAAGTCTTCAATCTTCTATCTTCATAGTCTTGGAGTCCGGTCGATGATGATGATAGTCCGGCCGATGATAGTTCGGCCGATGATGGTAGTCCGGCTATCTGGACACCGCCTAATCCGGGACTCCCTCAGTAGCCCCTGAACCAGGCTTCAATGACGATAAGTCCGGCGCGTATATTGCTTGGCATTGCAAGGCGGGTGCTTCCTCCGAATGATAGAAGATTGTGAACACTAGGATAGTGTCCGGCTCTGCAAAATAAATTCCACATTCCACCGTAGAGAGAATAATATATACACAAGTTCAATCTGCCGACGTTTTTTGCGGCATGACGTCACGCCACTACCAAGCCATTACTTGAATCGTTTTTTACTCTACCACCTCAGTGCATTTAGCGAAGCGGTTTCCTTGGCACGTCTTGTCGAAGCAGAGATCGTGTTCCCCCTTAATCCGGGATTCTCATCAATACGGACATGGGTAACCCAACCGCGCCCGTCGCCACGCCCCCTCTATCGAAGGCGAGTCCCAAACGGTCACGGAGACGGCTCTCGGTATTCTCCCTCTTTATAACGGGACCAAGGCTCGTTTCTTTTCTTCAATCCTCCATCGAATCCTCTCCCCGCTCCTAGTTCCAGCACCTAGAGCTCCAGATTCGAGCGCTTCGGCCTTCAACGATGTCCGGTTCCGACCTCCAGGGACGGTGGATGCCCTCCTCCGTCATGGAGGAGGACGTGCTAAAGCTGCGGGAGGCCAAGTACCTGGCTTATGAGATTTCGCACAGGTTGCCTGCCGAAGGGCAGGCCATCCCCACCCCCAAGCCCGGCGAGTATGTCGTTTTTGTATCCCACCTCCGTCGGGGTTTAGGCTTCCCGATGGATCCTTTTGTGAGAGGGCTCATGTTTTACTATGGGTTGGAATTCCACGATTTGGCTCCGGAGTCCATCCTCCATATTTCCGCATTTATTGTTGTCTGCGAAGCCTTCCTCCGCGTCACCCCTCACTTCGGCCTGTGGCTGAAGACCTTCAATGTGGTGCCGAAGATGATCGGGGGGCGTCAAGCGGAGTGCGGCGGGGCGGCCATAAGTAGGAGGGCCGATGCCCGGTGGCCCACTGGCTCCTTCCAAGAGGAGCTCGGCCCGTGGCAGCAAGAGTGGTTCTATATTACCGTTCCGAGGGGCCGCAGACAAAAGCCGCCGCCCTTATTCCGCCCGGGACCTCCACGACGGTTGATGTCGTGGGTCAACCAAGGGCTCAACTGGGGGCCGTCAAAGGACGTGCCCCTACTGTAGGGCCGGATTCGAGATCTCCAAACGAGGGAGGTTGATATGGTGGTGGTAATGCAGGTTATGCTGATTAGGCGTCTCCTGCCCTGCAAACGCCGCCCTCTCCGGCTGTGGGAGTTCAATCCGGAGGGCCCACGGATTCTTCAACACTTCATGGGTATGACACCCCTGGAGATGTACAAATTATTCTTCGGATCGCAAGAGGCACGTCCGGAATTGACCGAGGATGCTGGCCTAAGCTGCAATCGCCCGGATACTCAAGTAAGTAGTTCCAAGTCCGGACATACCGTTTGTTTGCCTTTTGATGATTCGCCTTATGACCAACTTCCTTTCTAAACAGGAGTGGATAGCGGAAGCAAAATTGATATGGTGTCCGGCCCCCCTCCCCGAGACCGCGCCGGATTCCGTGCTGGTCCGGATGCTTGAGGTTGCGCCTCCAGAGGAAGGCGAAGGGGAAAGCAGGAAAGCTACTGCCTCGCCTAAGGAGGCTCTTGAAAGAGGGGGGATCGAGAATCCCTCCCTCCAAGGGGAGAAGAGGACTGCCTCCGAGGACCCGGGGGCAAAAGCCCCTAAACGGGGGAAGAAATCTTCGCCAGAGGGTCCTGCGTCCGGGGAGGCCCCGGCCGCACAATCTCCCTTAAAGAATCAGCCCTCCAACGAGCCGTAAGTAGAAAGAAAGGAGTTTTATAATAAGGGACATCCCTATTTGTGCTTCTGAGGATAACTAAAGTTTTTACCTTGTAGTTCGGATCTCCGTCCTTCGCAAATGAGCTCGTCTTCGGGGGACCTTCGTCCGGAGATGATGGAGAGCGAGACGCCTCCGTCCGGGGCGCCGTCGGATAGGGCGGACGAGCCTGAAGTGTCGTCATGGAGGGAGCCCCCTGGTTTGGCAAAGCCGGATAGTTCGGCGCCAACTGGTGTACGGCTGAAGGATCTGCTTGAGAAGGCGTCTATCTCAGAAGATCACCACACATTGATGAGCATGGTGATTGAAAGGATTTCGTCCGCCGAAGGCGGGTTGCATAATGCCGTCAGGAGTTTGCTGGCGGGGTTTGAGGTACGTAAAAATGACACACCTTTTAACAGTTTTGCATATAGAATGCGCCCTGTATAGATAGTAGCCCCTGAGACTCGGTAGGTTGTCGAAATCGACAGTGTGCCGAGGATCAAAATCGCAGGTTTAAATTTCCGCCGTGCCGATGCAGGTGGCGGGTTGTCCGGGGGCCAGCCGGACTGATGGAGTTGCTGAACTAAAGCGGCAACTTGCTATTGCAGATGCGGACATCACGCTGGTCAACAGGCGACTTGATGAGTCGCAAGGTAAGTGTTTCTGTGCGGTCACTTGGTAAGGGAGCCGAAGCCAGCTCCTTACAACATGTGTGTGAAATGCAGATAGTGCCGCTGCTGTGGAGAGCCTTCGGACCGAACTTGCTCAAGCCAAGGAGCAGGCTAGAAGGAGTAATGCGGCGGCCTCAAGGGCGGCCGAGGAGTTAGCGGCCGAAAGGGTCGCATACTGCCGGAGCAGGGAAGAGATGGCTGAAATGGCCGTGAAGTTAAAATATGCTACCGACCGCAATGAGGCTCTTGGGAAGGAGCGCCTAGCGGGGCAAGAAGACCTGGGAAGGCCACCGCCGAAGCCAAGGATGCCCGCTCTGCAATGCGGGCTATAAAGGAAGAGCTGCGCCAGGCCGGAGATATTGTAGCTGGCAAGCCTTTTCTGCTGCGCCGAAGGTTTACGGATCCAAAGTACGCTCAGATGGGCCAACTGTGGGGTCCAGAGGACCCTTATATGGACTTAGCAGCGAGTGCGGCGGATGCCGTTGTGCATTTTCGAAGCCAGAAGGATCACAAGACGGAAGAGCTGTTTTGGTCTCAATTCCATAGTCCGGAGTGTTCACTTCCGCTGACCGACCGTTTGGCCGAGTGGGCTGAGCTAAATAGGTTGTCCGGGCTTGCTATGACGGATATAGTGACCCATGTCTGGCCGGATAGGCCCGAGCCGAAGAGTTACTTTGGCTTATTGCAGCAATTTCTTGGGGCGGTGCCGCATATCAAGGCGATGAAGCGGTCGGCCTGCATAGAGGGTGCGCGGATGGCACTCGCCCGTGTGAAGACACATTGGACAGAGATGGATGCCACCGCTGTTGCGACCCCGGGTTCGGACGATAACCGGTTACCCGCCGAGCACTATTTTGGCGAAGTGCTGCGTGGTGCTCGTGTAATAGAGTCGCAGTGCTCAAAAAATGTTACGTTCGAATGAACGTTTTTATGATGTAAAACAATATTTATGATGTAAGCGCCTTTTATACTTGTGCGTTCAAGTAATAGAATATCTCCTATGCGGCCGTTCATGTATACGTGTGTATAACCTGAAAGATGGCAGTCGTCGGCTTCAGCCCCCACGCACAAGGTGCGGGGGTGTTCACAAAAAAATAGCGCGTTTTCACACTTAATCCGACGTCTCGGTCCTGTAAAGGAGGTGGTAGCGTAGCAAACGAGGCAACCGGACTATAATGCTTTATCACTTTCACTTAGCCATGGAGTTCGAGGGTGGGGCTACGACATAGCCCCTGGGGGCACCGCGCTCTCCGAATTTGGGGCGCGTATGTGCCTGACCGGGAAACGGCCCTTCGTCAAAGCGGAGGAATTCTAAACATTCCCATGGTCGATCGAGTGGTTGACCAGTCTCTCGCTGTATCATGACAGTCAGTTTTCGGCTTTCTCTACTGAGGTGCTCGCCCAGCCGAACTGGGGCACAATCGCAGTAGTTCTCCTGGTGCCGCGTTAGCCGGTGATACGGAACGTAAGGCAGCAAAACACAGGAGCCGGGCAAACCCAACATTTGACCAAAGACATGATTCGGAGCTGATGCATATAAGGCCTAACTCGAGACGCCGAACACTCCCGAAGGTGTTCGGTCTTTACAATAGCGGGCAAAACAATGCCCTAAGCCCCTTGTGTCCAGGTACGGGCAAGTTCTTCTGGCGCGGCCGATGCCAAAACGCCAGTCTCCACTCTGGTTATAATGAGAAACCAGGGGATTATAGCAACAAGAGACAGTAAGAAAGGTTTACGTAGGGTCTTAGTCTGAAAAGAGTCCTTGCAACGGGTCCCTACTGCACGTCTGCGCCTGTGTCTCCGTTGTGCCGTATCCTGGATGGGTGTGCACGCTGTTCATCTGTAAAAAGAGAGGAACTTAGTTTGAAAAGAAATCGTGCGAGAAAGTGCATAAAAATTGAAATATAGATTAAAAAAGTTGAGCCTATGCTAGCTCATTATGGCTTATATGTACAAACCCTTGTGAATGGGTATGCGGCTAGGTAGCCCCTAGCTTATTTGTTTCGGACTCGTCCAGCCGTGTCCGGGGTCTCAGGCGACCTTTTAATGAAATGGTGCCACGTGGATCGGGCATTTTAAGCGTAAGAGACGCGTAATGTGGTATTGCATTGAAGCGGACGAAAGCTTCCCATCCCAGTGATGCTTGATAGCTACTTTTAAATGGGGCGACATGAAAAGTTAGCTTTTCTCGTCGGAAGTTGTCAGGTGACCCAAACACAACTTCTAGTAATAATGAACCTATGCACCTGGCGTAAGGGCCTGGCGCCACTCCTTTGAAGGAAGTGCGGCTATGCCGAATTGCAGTAGGGTTTATCCCAACTTGCGGATTGTGTCCGGATATAGCAGGTTCGAGTTACTGCCGCCGTCCATCAAAACCTGCATGAATTGCAGTCCGTCTATTATGGGATCCAATATCAGGGCAGTTTATCCTGCGTTCCGGATACTTCTGAACTAATCCAGATGGTCGAAAGTGATTGGTTTTGACATCCAATCTCGGTGTTCCACTGGGGTGGACCGTGCGACACTTGTCTTAGCGAGTGCCGTGTTGGTTTTCCGTACTATCACATGAAGCGAGTTTACTGTTTTGACTTCTTGTGGGAAAGTCTTTTGACTTCCGGTGCTCTGCTGGTGGGGTTCGTCATCGTCCTCTCTTGGCGCATCGAGCCCCTTGTGTCCGGCGTTGAGTCTGCCGGACTGTTTAAAAACCCAACAATTTCGGTTGGTATGGTTTGTAGGCCTTCCGGAGGTACTATGGATTTGACATATCCGATCTAAGATTTTGTTTAAATTTGATAGCTCGTCGCTGTTGTCCTTAAGAGGCAGTGTTTTATTGTTTGGCCGCGAGCTTTTGAATCCGGCGTTGACCGCCGTGCCCTTTGGGATTTTTTCTTTATTCCGGCGCTGATCTTTCCTACACCGTGATTTTCCGTTTCCATCTCTGATCTCGGATGTACTCGGGTCGTTGGTGCTGCATCTTGCTAGCCAGCTGTCTTCTCCTGCGCAAAAGCGCGTCATGAGGCTTGTTAGCGCGGCCATTGTTCTTGGCTTCTCTTGGCCGAGGTGTCTGGCAAGCCATTCGTCCTGGACGTTGTGTTTAAAAGCTGCTAAGGCTTCCGCGTCCGGACAGTTGACTATTTGGTTCTTTTTGGTAAGGAACCTGTTCCAGAATTTGCGCGCTGACTCTCCGGGCTGTTGGGTTATATGACTCAGAGCGTCTGCATCCGGAGGGCGGACATAAGTCCCTTGAAAATTTGCTCTAAACGCGTCCTCAAGCTCTTCCCAACTTCCAACAATGTTTTCTGGGAGGCTTTTGAGCCAATGCCAAGCTGGCCCTTTGAGTTTGAGGGGTAGGTATTTTATGGCGTGGAGATCATCTCCTCTAGCCATGTGTATGTGTAGTATGTAATCTTCTATCCAGACTCCGGGTCTGTTGTACCGTCGTATGCCTCTATGTTTATGGGTTTGAACCCTGCTGGAAATTCATGATCCAGCACCTCATCGGTAAAACATAGCGGGTGTGCGGCGCCCGTGCATTTGGGTGTGCCGCTGTCTTCGAACACTTGTCGTGTTGCGTTACTTCCTGGGGCCCTCTTTTTTGGCCCGTAGATGGACCTAGTTGGGCCGTCCGTTTTCCCAGGATCATAAGTTGGCTTGTGTGCGGCGCCGCTTGTCACTTTTGGCCTGTCATCTGGCCGTCTATCCGGCCAGGCGGCCTCTTTATTTTTTGACTCTGAGGGTTCTATGGCTTCCTCGTCAAATTCTGGCAGCAACTTGCGCTTCGGGTAGCTCTTTGTTTGATGGCCATTGCCATATTTGTCTGCGGTCTTGAGTACTTTGCTCCACTTCATTCTGAGTATGTCTTCCTCTTTTTTGAGCTTCCGTTTTTCCTTCTTCAAACTTCTTGCAGTGGCGACGAGTCTTTTGTGACAGTTCTTATGCTCCGGTGTTGTGTCCGGACTGTTGATTGCTCCGTGAAGTGGTTGATTATCCGGTTCGTCTTGTTCGTCGTCCGCTGGTTTGCCCTGCTCTATCGCTGGGTCGTTAGGGATGCTGCTTTGATCGAGGCGGGACTTAGGGCGGCGTCCATGTTGCTGTTTTGGTTGTTTATCGGCGGGATTATCATCTGCCGCGTCCCGTTGTTCCTCGTTATCGCTTCCCTTTGGGGTGTCCACCATATGTATGTCATGTGACGAGGTGGCCTTCCAGTGCCTTGTAGGCGCTGGTTCTTGATTGTCTCCGGCATCGTCGTCCATACCGTTGATGTCTTCGGAGTCGTAGTTTAGCATGTCGGTTAGATCGTCGACGGTGGCTACGAAGTGGGTGGTGGGTGGGCTCTGAATTTCTTCATTGTCCGCGTCCCGACCATCCTGGCCATAGTTCGGCCAGGGCTCTCCGGATAGTGAGAGATGCTTCAGCGAATTTAAGATAGCGCCGAAGGGTGAGTGCTGAAAGGTGTCCGCAGCGGTGAATTCCATGATCGGCGCCCAATCGGATTCGACTGGCAGGGGCGCAGGAGGTTCGGAGTCCGGCAGGGGGTCCGGCACCTCGGAGTCATGGGCTTTATGCGGGACAAGGTAAGTGTTCGGCTCCATCGCCGTGGAAGTTGCAGCTCCCGAGGCGGTGTCCAGCCATCCGTCCTCGATCCGTGCGATCGGCTCCGGACTATGGGTCGGAGCGGATTCATGTGCGGCCTCCAAGGTACTGTCCGGCGGCAGAGTTAGGTCGTGCCCATCGTGACAGCGCGGCACGCTCGGCTGTGGCTCAGATCCATCGAAGATCAAGTCCCCGCGGATATCGGCCGTGAAGTTTAGGCTTCCAAACCTGACCTGACGGCCAGGGGCGTAGCTTCCGATCTGCTCCAGATGGCCAAGTGAGTTGGCCCGCAGTGCGAAGCCGCCGAATACGAAGATCTGTCCGGGGAGAAAAGTCTCACCCAGGACTGCATCGTTGTCGATTGAAGAGGCCATCGAGCCTATCGGTGATGACACAAAGGAACTCTCAATGAAAGCACCAATGTCGGTGTCAAAACCGGTGGATCTCGGGTAGGGGGTCCCGAACTGTGCGTCTAGGCGGATGGTAACAGGAGACAAGGGACACGATGTTTTACCCAGGTTCGGGCCCTCTTAATGGAGGTAAAACCCTACGTCCTGCTTGATTGATATTGATATTGTGGTTGTTTACAAGAGTGGCTCTACCACGAGATCAAGGAGGCTAAACCCTAGAAGCTAGCCTATGGTATGATTGTAATGGTTGTTGTTGTTGTGTCCTACGGACTAGAGCCATCCAGTTTATATAGACACCGGAGAGGGCTAGGGTTACATAGAGTCGGTTACAATAGTAGGAGATCTACGTATTCGTATCGCCAAGCTTGCCTTCCACGCCAAGGAAAGTCCCATCCGGACATGGGACGAAGTCTTCAATCTTCTATCTTCATAGTCTTGGAGTCCGGTCGATGATGATGATAGTCCGGCCGATGATAGTTTGGCCGATGATGGTAGTCCGGCTATCCGAACACCCCCTATTCCGGGACTCCCTCAACGGGCCTTTTTCTATCCGCCCCCTCCCTCCCTCCGGCCGCATCCACTCCACTCTTCCCCACTCTTCCCCTCTCCCCCCCTCGCCGCCACTGGCCGCCCGCTGCCATTGCAGCCGTGCAACTCGAACGCGCGCTTGCCCAGGCACTTCCTCTCGTCACCGCCGAGCTACCCAAGCATGGCCACCTTGTTTGCGCACCCACTGGCCGGATCCGGTCGGTCTTGAGCTCGCCCGGCTGTGGGAGGCCGGGCCGCGCCATGGACTGGCCGGGCACCTTGCTGGAAGGCCCTGGCAAGGCCGCAAGGCCACATGCAGGCAGTGGCTCGTCCTCTAGCCGCTCGGATCTGCACCGTCGGTGGTCAGCCGGCAGATACGCGAATGGCGGCCGGCCGGGCTCGGTGCTTGCCCAAAAGCTCGTCGGCACACCGTTGCCCCTCATCAAGTGCGACCACTGCCCAAGGGTGGTCGTGCGCCGCGAGTCTACTACGATGGAGCATCCCGGATGGGTGTTCATCAAGTGCTTAAACGATGGGGTATGTGCTCTTTTAGCTTCAGTTTGTGCTCTTGGATTAGACTAGTGGTGCTAACTTTAAGTTTTATTGTGTAGAACAGATGCAAGTTTTGGTATTGGGAAGAAGAGTACATCGATATGTTGATAGAGCGAAATGTAGTGCATGTTCGTGCACTTTTAGCTAGCCTAGAGGCTTTAGATGAGACAAGTGCACTTGTTGCTAGATTAGAGTCTAGGAATGATACTACGTGCGAAGAAGTAACAAGGCACGATACTACGTGTGAGGAAGCAACGTCGACTTCTGGCTTGAAGAAGAAAGGAGGAGGCAACATCATGCCTCCTCCACAGATCAACAATGAGTGCATCGAGAAGGCGCTAACCCAACTCAAGGGAGCAGTTATGGAAGTTGGGTATCTTCTCAAATGTATTCTTGTGGTTCTTATTTTCTTTGGCCTTGCTTTACTAGTCAAAATGTGATGATGTATTGTCATGTACCAAAAATGAATGATAAAAAAAGTTTAAGGACTTGCAAAGAAATATACGCGGACATGATGGGGCAAATGGATGCGGCCACACGCTGGGCGCACGGCCACCGCATCCCAGGACAAGCCCGGACACGACCCCAAATCCCTTCCCAAACGGACAGAATCCGGACAAAGCGGACGTCCGTTTGGGGTCACGCGGTGGAGTTGGCCTTAGCTTTTGTGGGCCAGCTAGCTTGGGTGGGCTAGAAAAACCTTGCTAGCTCAAGAGAGCCAGATCGGCTCGCTTCCGACGGCAAACTTCGCGTAGTAGTAACATAGACTAGTAACATATGCATGTTAATAGTCCAAGTTACTCACCACTATGACCAGCCTAAGCAATGTAACCAAACAATCCTTACTCTGCCTTGTTATCTCCCCCGAAAACCCAATGCATGGAGCGCAACTACATGTTGATCAGTCAAGAAATCAATGTCGGCTTGCATGTGAGTTAATACGTGGCCCTGCATGGTAGCTAAAATGGCATCTCTTAGTTGTTGGGATTAATTGTTTCTTTTAGAGACATAAATCAAGGCTTTGATGGGAGGAAGGACCGGTCAAGTTTCTCCTCCTCCAATCTGCTTGCACCTTGGTCCCGCTGCACCTTCTAACGTGACTCATGCACCTAGACGGAGGGGGTAGTACATGATACGGTGGCACACCGACTTAGGTCGAATACAAGTGCCCAAAATTGAGTGCATGTTATAAGAAGGATTCACTTAAAAATAGTACAGGAGTGAACAGAGGGATCAATTGGACAGTGTTCACGAGCAGTAGCGAGATGTGTGAGCTAAGATACACTAGCACTTTTAATTTTTCTTATTAATTTGTTTGTTTCATCCTCTGACTGGTGGGACCCAATTTACTACGTGGAGAGAGGTAAGGTGACTAAGGCTGCATTATTTATGTACTACCAACACTGCTTTAAATCCTAAAAGACCTTAGACTAGTCATAATGGATAGTAACTTAGACTAGTAACATGCATATGTTACTAGTCTATGTTACTACCTCTATAGTGGGGAGTAACATTGTGTGGTATCATGCAACACTTCATTTATTAGATTGTAGACTCATTTTGTCTTGGTATGTGTGATGTTACACCAACTAGATATGTTACCACATGCACTACAAAATAAATACACTTCCGTGATGATACGTGTTTGTCACAGTAGGTCACGTTTTTCTGTCATGCGTGTACATCCATGACGATTTATGACAGAATCAAGATAGTCATACATGTGCTGTCGTAGAAGTGTTCCATGACATTACCAAAATTATCATCACGGAAGTGTCCACTTCCATGACGATAAATCGCGCGTCACAGAAGTGCTTTCTTCAAGGGTGACCGACACGTGGCATCCACCATAACGGAACGCTGTTAAGCTATCAGGTCCGGTTTTGGATCCAATAACCCGTTAACAGCCCCAACCAATGGGGATTTTCCATGGTAAAATCATCATTGGCTGGATGAAACACATGTCGGCTCACCATTGGGACAGATGTCATCCACTCATTGGACCGAAGGCGCCTATGATATGTTGACATATAGCACGGCCCAACAGAGGCCCATTCCTGTGAAAAGGCCGGCCCGTTTGACATAGTCAAAAGGTGGCGGGCCGGCCCACGGAAAGCCTGTTAACGACCTGTTCGCATATAGCCCATTTACAGCCCGTTAACACAGGGCCCGTTACGGCCTATCCGAATTAGGCCCAATAGCGTCATCTGGGCCATCCAATATGATTCCAGCCCGTTATAACTTTCGGCCCATGTATGGCCCATGATGTCTTTCGGCCCACATGTGGCCCTTTGTAAATCTTGGCCCATTAATGGCCTCTGGTGAAACTGGCCCGTAATGAACAATGTATCACTTTATACCCATTAACGACCCATTATTCCATTCGGCCATTTCATGCCCATGTTATCGTTCGGCTTTTCAGGCCCATTTATTCTTGGGCTCATTTCTAGCATTCGGTTACTTATGACCCGTTACTGTCATTTTTCTGCTTGTGGGCCAAATTCAACCCGTTGTTACATTCGGCCCGTTTGTGGCCCGTTAATACGTTGGGCCGTTTTTCATAGCATCATCAAATACGGCCTATTAACGACGACCCATTATGGTCGGCCCATGAACGGACGATTCCAACTCTAGCCCGTTTACGGCCATAATGCGGTCTGTTATTGGCCATGTTTGGCCAATCGGTCATACGGCCCGTATAAGGCCCATTGATGATACGGCCCATATAAGGCCCATTGTGTCTACGGCCCGTAGAAGGCCCATTGTTTCTACGGCCCATAGAAGGCCCATTTTTTCTACGGCCCGTAGAAGGCCCATTGTTTCTCTGGCCCGTAGGAGGCCTAGTGTCACTATAGTAAATATGTAGCCCATGGTTATTGTGGCCTAGTTTTAAAAAATAGGTTATTGCAGCCACTAGCAAACCACGGAAAAAGAACTGCACTGACTGCAAGCAAACAAATAAACAAGACAACAAGGAAATAAATAATCAAGCAACTTACGCTAGGCTATCACGGCTATTACACATATTACATCCACTAGGCATCAAAGTTCGCCACCAGTGCGAATATAGGGAACAAAGCAGCATATAAACGCTGCAGCAAAACAAGTCCAGAACTGAAACCACTTCAGAACAGCTCAAGAATTAATATCCTGGGTACCCATAATGCACGCAAGATTCTTAGCAAGCTTATTAACTTTCTCTTCTTTGGTGCTTAAATCCTCCAGCGCTTGTTGTAGCACAAGAAAGTACGCATATGAATTCTACAGGGACTTCCTCAGTCCTTCGGATTCTCGCTGCAGCACAGCTGACTAATGCGTTTCAGCTTGTAGCTGAGACTGAAGAAGCCGAAGTGATTCAGGTAGTGAGCTTGAAGAGCTTGTGCGAGCAGTACTGGCCAGTAACTCGAACACTACATCAACGCAGGACTGTGGGGTTTTCTCACTGTCTACGAGATCGTTTTTATCACCTTTCTTGGAGACCAACAGGGTTGTCTCACTATCATAAGCCTTATCTGCATTACTTTCTCTACCATTGCATAGTGGGGTGCTCGTCTCCAATATTTTGTTTGCATACTACAAGAGAAACAAGCAGACACATCACATATTTAGCATCTAGTATATGAAACTCATTTTGGTAGTTCAGTAGTAAGGTGGACAGGATAACAGCATGAAACAAACATATATCTATGTACTATGGTCACTGTATTGTCCATATCATTCTAGTTTATGTTGCCTAATCAAGATAGAGACATAGTTCAACTCATATATTTTTAAGACACAACAACGTAGACAGAATATAAGTGTGAGAAACTACATAGCATTGGCAACACTTGTAATGTGCATCACATGAGAACATAACTGTTTATACAACTTAAACTGAAATCAACATAGAGCAAGAAGTTAGAACAACAATCTAGTTAAAGAAATAGGATTAAAACATACCTGTTGCGCCATTGGAGTTTCAATTGGATCCTTCAAATTCGAAAGTAGTTGGTATGAGTAAATACAGTGATGCAACAGCAAAGGAGTATGGACCATAGCTACGGAATCTGACCTGAGAACAGTTGCTCTTGTGCTTTAAACATGGAGTTTGGGTTAGCTGTGGTGGTCTTCGTGCTTTGGGCACTACAATTGCTTTACAAAGTACTCGTGTGGGGGTACTCTATGGTGGACATGGTGCTTTGTCAACTAGAACTGGGTTACTATCCGCTGGGGTTGCGGTTAGATGGGTTGTAGCTAGTTCTCTGCCCAATGGTGTAAGTGTGCAATCTAGAAGAGTCTCGATTATGTGTGGTGGGGCTAGTTTGTGGGCCAGTACAACCATGGTTCTATCTGCATCGACGGGTAGCACTGTCTTTTGTGAAGAACGGGTTTTTGCTACCTTAGATACTGCCATCACCCCCTCCAATTCAAATGGCTGATAAATAAGAAAAGAAATTGAACGTACATACATTGTATGATAGACATATGTGGTAATTCACATATATGTTGTCTAACCAAACATGACAGCATGACACAATTTCACATATATGATGGCTAAGTAAACATGATAGCATGACACCGTTTCAGATATATGATGGATAACTTAACATGATATAATGGCATAATTCAACATTGGATGAGTATCTAAGAAGGATGACATGAAAAAACTATATGATGTATTTCTAAAATAGGTTGGGATGAAATAATTCACATACATGTTGTCTAAGTATACAAGATGGCATGATATAATTGACATAATTGATTCATATACTAAGCAGCTGGCACTCACATGTATGATCTCTAATCTAAGCAGATGGAAGTCAATATTGTGCATATGATGTCTAAACTAAGCAATGCAAGACACCATATGCATGATATGAGAAATATAAACATTGCAACTTAGAGCATACACCTCAGGTGGGATATAGGACTGGTCATCTGTCTCTGAATCCTCCTCCGAGGAGCTACCTGTAACCATCGAGGTATATGCTTCAACAGGTACCATTGCTTGCTCTGAAGACCTTGTTTTCACTCCAGATTTTTCTATAACCGGCTCAAATGGCTGACACACATGAAGAGTAGTTCAATATACACAGATTGTCAATAAATGGAATACGTAATGAAAAAAATATGGCATGAGATAATTCACATATTTGATGCATGGCTACATGGCGGTGCATAATTCACATATATGATAACTGGCTGAAAAACATGGCATTGAATAATTCACATATCTGATGTAGAAAGCAAATAGGAGGCTTTCACACAAAGCATGTCTAATCTAAGCAGATGGCATGGCAATGTAAGACACCATATGCATGATATGCGCAATATAACCCTGCCAAGTTAGAGCATGCAACTCGGGGGGGGGGGATACGACTGGTCATCTATCTCTGAATCCTCCTTTGTGGAGCTATCTGTAACTTGCAAGAAATCTGCATCGACAGGTAGCACTGACTGCTCAGAAGACCTTGTTTTCACTCCAGATTTTCCCATGACCGACTCAAATGGTTGATGCACCGGAAGAGTAGATGAATGTATAAACATTGTTGACAAATGGAATACATTATGGAAAAAAATATGGCATGATAGAATTCACATATACGATAACTGGCTAAACAGGATGGCGTTGCATGACTCACGTATATGATGCCTGGATAAAGAAGATGGAATTGCATAATTCCCATATACTCCCTCCGTTCCTAAATATTTGTATTTTTAGAGATTTCAAATGGACTACCACATACAGATGTATATAGACATATTTTAGAGTGTAGATTCACTCATTTTGCTCTGTATGTAGTCACTTGTTGAAATCTCTAAAAAGAAAAATATTTAGGAATGGTGGGAGTATGATATAGAAACCAAACATGTGGCATTCACAGAAAGAAAATCTAAACTAAGCTAATGATATATAAGATGTATCATGTAAGCAATGTGAGGCGCCATATGCATGATATGACCAACATCAGCATGCTAGGTTAGAGCAAACACCTCAGGTGGTAAACAGGAGTGGTCGGCTCCTTCTGAATCCCCATTTGAACAGTTATCTTCCTCTGGAATACAATCTGGAAATGCGGGAGGGGGGGGGGAACTTCGCCCACCATGGAGCGACGCTTGCATGGCATTATATTCCCATGCAATGGTCTTCTCTTTTTCTCTACATGTTTAGTAGATTGTGTACAATATCTGACATGCATAATAAATAAATAGTTAGATTTTGTAAGGCCTAAGGGGTGCATGCAAAAATCAAGACTGATGGTAGCAAACGAGTGGAGGGATCCAAAACTAATGATAGCAGGTAGATTATAGCTTCAGTTTAAAAAGATAGACAATGGATCATCTAATGTTTGTTGCCCACCCAACATGAACCGCATAAAAGACCCCAGATGAACCAGATAGTAGACAGATACTATTCGTTGTTCCTCGATATGAGACCCACGGGCATTTTAAAACTCAAGTTTGAACGATAAAGTAGGAGGTAATAATAATCAATGTATAACGTAAGCAAACATGAAAGACTGCGACCTCTCTTTCGGAACTGTGTAGTCCTCAGGTTCATCTGCTCAGTCGATGATTGTAATGCAGTTGGCGTGGCTGCCGGCAACAGGGAAGATGAACTGAGGCGGTGAAAGAAAGTTTGCAGGGGGGATCTCTGCTGCAGTGAATGCTTCTATCGATGGTGCACCTCAGGTGGGGTGGATGACGGCACGACAGGAGCAGGACATAACACACAGAATTTTCTTTGACGCCTATCTGAAAATGAAGTAAATCTATAAGGGCTCCTTAGAATTGGAGGATTCAATAAATGCAGGGACAGGAAAAGCACAGGAATAGGATAGGAATGCATGTGCAAAACAGAGCATTCGGAAACATAGGATTTCAGTCAACCTGGGTGTTTGGTTCACATGAATTGGAAGAACATAGGAATGGCGAAACATGGTCAAATTAAAGTGAAACCACGTGAAAATGAAAAAAATTAGAATCTTATTATGCCAGTAATGCAATTAGTTCTGTTCTTCATGCATATTAATTTGAAAAGGACGTTCAAGTGAATATTAAAATTCCTACGTTTTTTCTTTGAAAGAGACACCAAAGGAAAAAATCCTCCAGTTTTTCTTTGCTCCACTCCTTCTAACCAAATGCACGAATAGTAGTACCATAGTAGTCTCATAGCAAAGGATCCCTGAGGGATCGACATGAATGCGGAGTAACAAAGTGATGCGACGAGTGTACAACCTCTTTGGCATAGCCTTGTGGACCTCAGCATCATTGGGTTGGACGTGGAGGATGGTGATGCTGGTGTGACTGTCGGAGGCGGGGAAGAAGATCTGAGGCCTCTAGAAACGGCGCCGAGGGTATTGCTCCACTATGATGTATGGTTACGTCGTTGAAGTAGCTCCGGTGAGGTGTACGGTGGTGAGGCTGAAGTAGGTCAAGACAGACAATGTTAATCTGAAGTGGGACTCTAATATCATCTGCAATAGATGATGTAAAATACATCACCAAAAAGTGCTAGATGTAAAACGCATCAGCCGCGCCATGGCTGCTCCGACAGATGTTGTACGTACTGTTCACTCTGAACTTAACTGAAGAAACTGAACTTTACAGTCGAAACTGAATTTTACTATTGAAACTGATTGAACTGGTAGCAGAGCATTGCAATAGATGTTTAGGTCGTTCGAGCACTAGTAGCAGAGAAGTAGTGATCTAAATCAGCAGACGCTCAAGCAGGGAACGCACTAGCAGAGAGCAAGTCGTGCAGTAGCACCGTGAGCGTGTGCTAAAGCAGCAACTCCTGTAGCTATCGGAGTTCGTGCAACAGCAGCAGTAGCGTGAGAGAGAACAAGAGCAGAGCAGAAGCACAAACTAGAGAAAAAACGGAGTAGCAGCGCGACTGACAGTAATAGCAGAGTAGAGCAGCAGCACGAACGAAAGCAAGAGCCGTGCAACAGCATAACCAACAGCAAGAACATCGCAACAACGCGAGCAAGAGCCAGAGCAGCTGCAGCTAGTGCCGGTGTGGAAGTCGCCGCCGAGGAAGCAACAACATCGGGGAGAGACACCGTGGATGATGTGGCCGGCGATGGCGCCATCAATGGAGACCCGCCATGGCTGCTCGGTATCGAGCACCGGCAGCCCCGTGAGATCGAATAAAAGATAAAATGGAGCAGTGAGTGCAGAACGTCCTTGGTGGCACCGAGTTGGCCTCGGCTTCATCGGAGGAATTGGTGAGGGTGATGCGGTTCCGGTGGGGCAGGTCAAGACGGTGTTGTGGGGATGGAGGTGGCGAGATAGACGAGGCGAACGTCGGGGAAGCTCCTTGGAGGTGGAGGATGGGGCGCCTGATCCGGTGGGACGACGAGATCGACAACGGATCCTCATCCGGTGCGGTGGACGAGTAGTCGGGGAAGGTCTCCGGCTGGGCGGCGGTCGGGAGGCCGACGGAGGAGCGTTGGGTTTCGCGGGTTTTGGCGGCCTTGGTGTATGAATGGGGGGAATGAAGGGGAAGGGAGGGGGGAGCCATGACTTAGGGACGCTCTTGTCTGAAATGTAGGGTAAGTTACCAGCGTACCCCACCGGTTTTGACACCGCGACGTCGAGCTTCATTTCCGGCTGAGGGGTAGAAAGGGGATTTCGCGTGTCTGGGCTGCAGGACTGATTTCGGATGACGAGGGAGTTTTCGCCCGCGTCAAAATTTCTAGATAATAAGGCGCGGCGCGGGTTGAAGAGGCGGGAGTTTCAAAGCAGGTGAGCCAAAAGATACTCGAGCTTGAAAATTTTGGGATACCCAGGTCCGGATTCCTTGTTCGGCAGAACAAACTTAACGTGTAAAAAAGCAATTCATACAAGACACAAGAGAGTCATGTCCCCTTTTACTATATTGCTATAGATGCCATTGAAAAAACTACAAGAAAAATGTAAAAAAATCGGGAGAACAAGATTACCCTGTATAGTACCAAATCGATTCACACTTCCCTCAACAACAACAAAAAACAAATTAAATCCCACCAAAAGAAAGGGTAATGTCCCTTTTTATATGATTACAAATGCGAGGATCTCAAATTTCAATTTTTGAATCCACGTTATGTTGAATTCGAATATATCATTAGGTGACCATGTGGTTTATAATTGATGTAGTCATACATTTTGATCTTCCGTCATATATGAACATTTTACTCCACCCTGTGAACATATATATTGTCGTCTACCATATGGACTAAATTTGAATCAATTTTCCTTATTTGAATCCGATTGTTGTCAAGTTATATACTCATTTAAATATTATCTTGATAACAAAAACCATGCATATAGCAGTAATCATATTTCACTATGAACTACATGTACCATACGATCTCCAATTCAAATATCTATATCCATTTTATGTTGAATTCAAATCATAGTACATTGGTGTAGGTAGCAAGATGTTCGGGATAATCTAAACCCTGTTTTCATATGTATAATTTTTGGTTGAATTGGGACAAGTTTTGGTATAAGCTTCTTGGAAAACAGGAGATTCTCTCAACAAGCCTCGTGGTTCCAAGAGGGAAGGTGTCACCTTTGTGTGCGAAACGATATACACTGCCTCCCCCCTGATTTTCTTTACAGAGGCAACATAGAACTATATGAGTGCCCTCTTAAATTTTGGAATTATTTCGGGTTTGTTTGGCTTTTTTATACATTAATTGAGTTTCTAGACTTTTAATGTGCATAATCCAAATTTGAACTGCGGGCACATGCTTTTGCTCCGGTGCACCAAAGTTGGTTGAAAAATCACATGTGTGTCCTTGGTTGAATTTCTAGGTCCCATGGAAGAAATGAGAATGAAATTCAAACATCTGGGCATCGTGACTCGGGCAAGGACATCAAGAAATTTGGATTTTAAATTCTTGTAAATCCAAAACTCGCTTGGAAATCATGAACACTTGGCATGGTGTCCTGTCATGGCAGTAACATGTTGTGGTAAAAAATTGGGCCGATTTGGATCAAGTTTTGGTATAGAGGCCATTTGGATTATGCCCACACCAGCCCGACCAAAACGATGGCATGCCAAAATTTTGGCGAAGGAAATAGCCGCCGGGAACTTGCCCACACGCTAGTGCGGAATCACAATGGCTGGCCAAAAAGTTGGCTGTGAGCCAAAAACTTTTTTGCGATCCAAACACTGGCCCAACCTGTGGTCAACAACCAAAATTTTGGAAGGGTAGCTTGGGGCTTCCATCCCAACAGCCCCATAAGCTTCTTGCAAATCGAAGCTTCTCTCAAGAAAGCTCGTGGTTCGAAGAGGGAACGTGCCACCTTTGAGTGCGAAACGATATACGCTGCCCCCCTTGAGTTTCTTTACAAAGGCAACATAGAAGTACATGAGTGCCCTTTTAAGTTTTGGAATTATTCTGGGTTTGTTTGTCATTTTTTATACATTAGTTGAGTTTCTATTCATTTAATGTGCACAATTCAAATTTGAACTACACGCACATGCTCTCGTGCACCAAAGTTGGTTGAAAAATCACATCTGTGTCCTCGGGTGAATTTCTAGGTCCCATGCAAGAAATGGAATAAAATTCAAACATCCGGGCCTCGTGGCTCGGCCGAGAACATTGAGAAACTTGGTTTTAAAATTCTTGTAAATCCAAAACACGTCTGAAAATCATGAAACTTTGCATGGTGTCATGTCATGGTACTACCATGCTGTGGTAAATAAAATTGGCCGAATAGGACCAGATTTTGGTATAAGCTTCTTGCAAAGCGAAGCTTCTCTCAAGAAGGCTCATGGTTCTGAGAGGGAACGTGCCACCTTTGAGTGTGAAACGATATACGCTCCCCCCCTTGAGTTTCTTTACAAAGGCAACATAGAACTACATGAGTGCCCTGTTAAATTTTGGAATTATTCCGGGTTCGTTTGGCCTTTTTATACATTAATTGAGTTTCTGGTCATTTAATGTGCATAATTCATATTTGAACTACAAGCACACGCTCCCGTGCACCAAAGTTGGTTGAAAAATCACATCTGTGTCCTCGGGGGAATTTCTAGGTCCCGTGCAAGAAATGGGAATAAAATTCAAACATCTGGGCACCGTGGCTCGACCGAAAACATTGAGAAACTTGGTTTTAAAATTCTTGTAAATCCAAAACACGCCTGAAAATCATGAAACTTGGCATGGTGTCATGCCATGGTAGTACCATGCTGTGGTAAAAAAAATTGGCCGAATAGGAACAAATTTTGGTATAAGCTTCTTGCAAATCGGAGCTTCTCTCAAGAAGGCTCGTGGTTTTGAGAGGAAACGTGTCACCTTTGTGTGCATAATTCAAATTTGAAATACAAGCATATGCTCCAGTGCACCAAAGTTGGTTAAAAAATCACATGTGTGTCCTCGGGTAAATTTCTAGGTTCCATGCAAGAAATGGGAATGAAATTCAAAATTCTGGGCATCGTGGCTGGGCTGGAAACATTGAGAAACTTAGTTTTTCATTCCTGTAAATCCAAAACATGCATGAAAATAATGAAACTTGGCTTGGTGCCATGACATGGCACCAACATGCTGTGGTAATTTTGCAGTCCAATTTGCGAAGGCGCACACATTAACAATCAACAAAGTCATTTTGGAACAAGTGCTATCACGTTACAATCAGAAACACAACTATTATTGAAACCATGGGTGTTCTATTCACCATTTATGTGCCTCCATGCATCCCCTTTTTTTATTAGCTAGGAGGCGCCATGCAGGGTAGCTATTTGAGTACAAGAGGCGTGCGATCAGACCCCTACGCATGCTTATCGGGAGGAGAGCCCTTTGACCTCCATCTGCCGTCCACCTATCTCCCAAGGTCTCCATTAATGGCGCCCGAGCCTCTATTAAATGGCGTGGCTATGTCACACTCGACTGAGATTTAAGAGAGAAAAAAGAAAATCTGAAAGCACGGATCTTGATGTAAGATCCGACGGACCTATATAGCATCTACTGCGACTTATAGAAAGACTGACGAATATATAAGGACGACGACAATGGATAATAATTGTCTTACGTAATTAGGAAGATCATTAAAAAGCCACATGTGGCTACGCCCGAAATCCACAAGGGCAAAATAAGAAGGAAGACAACGATCTAGCTCGCTGATCTCTACTTTCTTGATGCGTTGCTGCAGGTCGCGGGAACTAGTCTCTGTGGCGAGTGGTGATGAGCTCTTTCGTGTCCTCAAGACGCTGCTTGAGAGCATCCATGGATTCCTCCACCAGCCTTTGGCGCTCGATGCGGAGCATTTCATTATCGTCCATAAGTTTCTTAACGATGACACCGGTCCTCTTCAACAAGGCACTGGTCTCCTCCTGCTGGTCTACACTTCGGACGATCTTCGACCTCAATAGGTCGCGCTCGGCCTGGAGCCTCTCATTGACCTCTCTTAGTAGCCGGATGACGCTGGTAGCCTGTTCAAACGAGGCTTTCATGTCGTCCTCCAACCTCGCCCAGCCGGAGATCTGATCCATCTGGCTATGGACGATCACATGCATGCACCTGTAAGAGTCATCGGCTGCCCGCAAGACATTTTCCCAAGCCGCCGCGGCATGGCGGGACATCTCTGCTGCATTCACGGCGCGGTGGGACATCTCTGCTGCTTTCGCGACGCGGCCGGACCAGTCTGCTGCATCGACGACGCGGCGGGACCTCCGTGCTGCTTCGGTGGCACGGCAGGACCTCTGTGCTGCTACTTCCATGCGGCGGAATATGTCGGCTGCTTTTGTGGTGAGGTGGGACATCTCTCGTGCTTCCGTTTCCATGCTCGCCTCTCTCTGGTGGTAATCTCTCGACCCAGAACTCACGCTGGCCATGGCAGACACAAGGGTGGGATGCTGAATGACTTGTTTGTTTTTGTGGATGAGGAGTTGAGGAGGAATGTGCAGTCATCTTGGCATAGTAGTATTTATAACCGAGTACTAATATGCTCCTAAGTGGGAAACCGTTTAGGTTGTGAAGAGTGTGAACAGGATTGCAATTAAATATAGCGTGGTAGTAGTAGTAATTTGGAATGCGACGAGACGCAAGCTCAAAATTTATTGGCGATTCTAGTTTCGAAGTGCGACACTATTCCCGGATGGCGTAACGTGGGCACGTGTTCTTGGCCGTGGTGTAGCATATGCCATGGTAGTTCTTTTTCTACTGTTGTGTACGTGCAATAACTGGCACCGTCAGATACATATCTTACGGTTATTTGGGTGTTCGACAGGAATAGCCGCGTGGCGAGCTATAGACTAGTCTTTTTTTCAGACGCATTAAACCTACACTACAAAAAAATACACTTCCGTGATGATACGTGTTTGTCACACTAGGTCGCGTTTTCTATCATGCATGTACATCCATCACAAATTTATGACAGAATCAAGATAGTCATACCTGTGCTGTCGTAGAAGTGTTCCATGACATTACCAAAATTATCATCACGGAAGTGTCCACTTCCATGACGATAAATCGCATGTCACAGAAGTGCTTTCGTCAAGGGTGACCGACATGTGGCATCCACCGTAACAGAACGCCGTTAAGCTATCGGGTCGGGTTTTGGATCCGATAACCCGTTAATAGCCCCGACCAATGGGGATTTTCCACGTGTAAAATCATCATTGGCTGGAGGAACCACGTGTCGGCTCATCGTTGGGACAGATGTCATCCACTCATTGGACAGAAGGCGCCTATGATACGTCGACACGTGGCATGGCCCATCAAGTTTAAATGGGCCAGCCCAACTAAAGGCCCACAAGATTTTGCGGCCCATAATAGGCTGGCCCAGCTAAACGCCCACGAGATTTTGCGGACCATAATGGGCTGGCCCAGCTAAAGGCCCACAAGATTTCGCGGCCCATAATGGGCTGACCCAGGTAAAGGCCCATAAGATTTTTGTGTGCCATAATGGGCCGGCCCAGGTAAAGGCCCACAAAATTCTTGCGGATCATAATGGGCCAGCCCAGCTAAAGGCCCACGAGATTTCGCCAACACTGATGGGCCGGCCCAGCTGTAGGACCACAAGATTTTGAGGACCCTAGTAGGCCGGCCCATTAACTGGCTGCCATGTTTTGGGCCAAATGCCGGGCCATATTTGATCTGGTCCATTAATGGTCTGCCACATTCCGGGACTAATAATGGCCCATATGAGATCCGGCCCGTTAAAAGCCTCCCACGTTCTGGGCCAAATCACGGCCCAGATTAGGTCCGGCCCTTTAGGCTTCGGCCTCAATTATGGCCCATATCAGATTCGGCCCGTTAACTTGACGCTATGCTTTTGGGCCCACTTGCTAAAGGCCCATTTAGTAACTCGGCCTGATATTAGTTTCGGCCTGTTAAGGGCCTGTTTAACATTTCGGCCCTATATTAATTTCGGCCTATTAAAAGCCCGTCATATAGTTGGGCCTAACTACGACTCGGTTTGCATTCGGCCTGCTCGCAGCCAATATCTGATTGGGCCAAAGAAGGACCGAGACAATTTTGGCCTCTTAAAAGCCTGTGATTTGATTCGCACAATCATGGGCCGGGGTCCAATTCGGGCTGCTGCCGGCCCGTGAGCTGTTCGACACGTTTCAGGCCCAACCTACTTCTCAGCCTCCTAAAAGCCCATTGAGTTCTCTTGCAAAAAGAGGGTCGGGGGTTACTCGGCCTATTAAAGGCCCGAATCTACTAGTGGGCCAGTTTGACGGGGCCCATGATGCGGATCATACATCGTGATTGCATGACGGCCCGATTATGTACCATAATTTTACGGTTTGGCTACTTTACCGCGAAGACAGGATATATATACAGGAAAATAACTGCAGCATCATGAATAAGAAAAAACCTAGACTATACAATAAAGAAATTACGACATATTACATCCACTGGGCATCAAAGTTCGCCACTATGATAATAAAGCACAAGCAGACTGCAGATTACATACACTGGGCATCAAAGATCGCCACCAGTGCAAATAAACACACCGACAAAATAATATACAAAACCGACATCACTTCAATAGAGTTCAAGAAAGGTTAGACCTGCTGGCGAGCTGCAGCGCAAGCACCTGAGCAAGATGTTGAGACTGCGCTTGTTCAACACTTATATCTTCCTCACTCTAAAAGATAAACAAGCAGACAGATGACAGGTTTTGCACATAAAAGTATCAGTGCTGACAATTCATCACATTTCTTACTGACGAATAAAGTGACACAGTTTAAAAATGCATTAACACAATATGGTATTGTTCAGGTCAAGACATGGCAAGAAATGACATTGTGAAGGAGTTGGCAGCTTCACGACACCACTGGATTACAGATCAAGAACTCATAAGTATCAATGGTTAGTGTGCTGTCAATTTATCCCATTTCAGATTGGCAAATAAAGAGACGGTTTAAATAATAGTAGAATGATATGACATTGTTCATAGTTAATACATTGTAGAATATGACATTGTGCTGTAGTGGGTAGGTTCACCACACCACTGGATTACGGATGAAGAACATAAGCATACATGCAGTGCAAAAGAAGATCACTTGCTCTGTATAGTTTAATTTACATGGTATGAAGAAGGAACTTGGTTGTACAATTGAAAACTTAAATTGAGAAGGACAAACTTTTGTTTATGAACTACATAATAAACTTTAAACATGCAATTTGATGCAAACACCAAAAATAAACAGGTGTTGCAGTCATGCCTAACCAAATATACACAATAAAGTTTGAAGGCTTGAGAAGGAAAACTTACATTACTGGTGAAGACAGGCTCTATAAAGCCCTTGTCCATGCTGATGGGGGGGGGGGCAATTCAAGAAGTTTACCACTGAATCTTCTTCATAAGCATTGCCTTTATTCTACATTTTGTTAAGAGTATATATAGATGTGATAATATACGAAAAAATGGAGAATATTTAAGATAAGATGAAGAGTGATGCTACATAACCAAGTAGCTACAAATGTATGTGCAGCGATACAGGCAAAAGGCACAGCCAAGAGTAATGCACAACTAAACTTCTTCAGTACCAACGTTATGGTAAGAGTAAGTATAGATCTGATGTGTAGAAAATGGAGGGCAAAGGAAAATAAGCTGTAGAGTGATGGTACATGAACAACTACCTATCAATATAAGTACACTAATAAAGGACAACATGTACTTACAAGAACAATGCAGAGCTAAAAAAATCATTGGCATTGGATATATTCTACACTAATGTAACCATTCATACAGATCAGATAATTTGGAGCGAACAATTGATAAGCAAGCTATCATGCATACTGCTGTCACATAATGAACCAGGTACGTATGCAAGTACAGTGATACAGGACAACAGGTACTAACAAGAGAAAAGCAGCGCGCAACATATTTGCGATATCATGTCATTCTTTTCAAACCGGAATTCTTCTTCGAGCAGATTTCCTGCAAAAAAGATCCGTAAGGCACATGCGGAAAAGTAGAAGTTCAAATTGTCATGTGATTTCATAGACAGTACCTCATCCTGGGAACGAGACCAGTGCATAACAAGGTTTTTCCATTCAATGTCTTCTGAATTTAGCACAGGAGACTTCACTGGAAATTTGTTTATAGACTTGCCATCAAAGTGTGATTTCCTCAGATAACACCGATACTGCTGCAATGCTTCCTTGAAAAGCACAAGCAAGCTTTGCTCGTCATGACTATCCAGATTGTCCCTCGCCTAGTTACAACAATGTAATGTAAATCATTGATGTGTTCGATAGTAGAAAATAGGAAAATAATAACCATGAATAATAGCACTTACACGTAAGTTGGACAGGAAGATGTGAAAATGGTGTTTGTCTTCACTATAATCTTCCCATGATGGGAATATATGCACGTAGTCCCTAACAACATTGAAAGCATTGTCTTTTAAACTGGGAGTAAATGAAATGGGGTTCCAATTTGTAGGAATTTGCCGTCGCTGCAGTTGGGATAGGTCTTCGGCCGGTGGACTTGCTGTACTTTTTGCTGGAGTGGGATTTTTCTGTGGTACCACTGGTGCTATGGCAAATGAAATCGATAAACCTTTTGCTGGAGTGCAGGTCCTGTGTGGTGGGGCTAGTGGTGTGGCCAGTGAAGTATGGGTACAGTCTGTTGGAGTCGGTCCTACGTTTTGTGTCATTGGTTGTACAACCAATATAAGTGGGGCTCTGTTTGATTTCTCTGGCATCAACACATTTTCCAAGGACTTTGCTGGTGCTCCTTTGGGTTCGGCAATCACCCTCTTCCTTTTTGATATCTGATACACAAGAACAAAATTTGAGTGGAAAAACATGGTATGATGACAGATGGAATATGTATTGATAATGGATGGGCATGGCATCTTGAGTTATATGATGAGTAAACTAAGTAGATGGCGGTGCAACAAAGTAGAAGAAATGCAAGACAACATATGCAAGATACGCGCAATCAATAAAACCTTGCCAAATTAGAACATGCACCTTGACGTGTGAACAGGACAGGCCATCTGCCTTTGACTCCTCGAGGTTAGAATAGTCATTAGGATGATATTCTGAACAAGAATCAACAGGTGGGGAGCATATGAGTTTCATTGCTTCCAGAATGGCACTCAATGCCTTGGTGCCAATTTTGTAAGTCATTGCAGTGTTCCACAATATTGTTCTGATGTGCAGATTCTGATATTCACTGTAATTGCATATAATATCTGAGAACTATGAAAACATAAATAGTTGTGAGATTATCTTTGTAACGCAGATGATATTCTAATATAGGGGCGCCCCTGTAAACACTTGTGTGCTATCACTGGATTCTGATGAGAGAGCTCATGTGTGCCGTAATATGGTGCGTGCATTTATATAATCTGGCACAAGTACACAAAAAAATAGGCTCCAGAAGTAAGCATAGCTGGCAGATGATAGGTTCATAACATACTGTACAGAGAGTTTATTGCCAAACCATGATAACAAGAGCACACAACAACTAGGCAGATCATAGTGTACATAACAGGGGTACACCATAACCCCGATATATAAATCGGGAAAGTGGAACTAGCTTGAAAATACGGTGTTGTATTGCCGCTAGTAATTGAAAGCCCATCCATCACGTACAGGCCAGCTCTATCAGCTGTTGACTGCAGATGTCCATGCGCCCCTTCCTAACAAGGAACATACTGTACGTACTAAATACAGAATAAACAAAGAGGAACATGTTAAAGAACAGAAGAGCAAGCATATTCTTGAGGTTACGCTTCATTGCATACAATGTTGGTTGCCCACTCATGATGAATCACAACACCCAAAGAAATGCAATTCCATGCTGTCTCTCTATATGTGGCAATTTTGAAAAAGAGTCATTAGGATCATATTCTGAACAAGAGACAACAGGTGGGGAGCGTATGAGTTTCATTGCATCCAGAATGGCACCCAATGCCTTGATGCCAATTTTGTGAGTCATTGCAGTGTTTAGCTTCAAGAGTGGACTGCTGCTAGTGCGACACAAAGCAACTACACAGATCATAGTGTAGATATAACGGGAAAACCTTAAGCATCAGAGTAAAATCAGCAAAGTGGAACTTGCTAGAATATATGTGCTAGTTTGCCGGTACGACTAGAAAGGCTTCGGATACCAGCTCTCTTCAAGTGAAGGTGTGGTACTGTTAATATCAGTGTAACTCTCAAAGGCGACACACCTCCCCGCATTTCCTTGATGTTCTTATAGGATTCAAGTGGGCAGGCCACTACAAATCCTATTCCTATGTTTACAAGATCCTATGAATCAAAGAGGCTCAAAGTGTCCATCACAACGGACCCTATAGACCTCTACACTCACTACAAAAAAAGACACATCTGTGACATTTTGGGCCGAACGAAAAAAATTTCTGTCATACATATGACACTTCTATGAGGATAATTGTGACAAAACCTGGTATCATCATAGATGTGGTGGGCTCCTACTTCTATGACAAAAAATCATGACAGAAAATGGGCTTTTCATCCTGGGCGGGCCGGACACACAGCTGCATGACATTCTTTGGGCCGTCCATGACGGAAAAAACCGTGGTAGAAACGAGGGGGAGGAAAATTTCGGGGAGTTGTCGGTTACGGTGGGAGGTCGGGGGCCGAGTGATGCACGTTTCTCTCGTACACGTACGTGCGTGTGTGCGAGGCGTTGGCTCTATTTGAACCCGAGCGAGGCGTTGGGCTCTAACTGAACCCGAGTGATTGCACTGGAGGCTACGCATTAATGAACCCGAGCGATCGATCGATGGCCGTTAACTAAACCCGATGGAGCGATTCCTTCGCTACTGCTACTAACTGAAGCCGATCGATTGGATGAACAGTGAGCGTTGCCGGGGGGGGGGGGGGTGGATGAACAGTGAGTGGTGGCGTTGCCTCTGGATGAACAGGACCCCGTGGTGTGGAGGGTTGGATGAACAGTAGACGGTGGAGGGGTGGCCGTGGAGGGGTGGTTGAACAGGACCCCGTGGTGTGGAGGGCTGGATGAACATTAGACGGTGGAGGGCTGGATGAACAGTAGACGGTGGAGGGGTGGTTGAACAGTAGCCGGTGGAGTAGCGCACGGTGGAGGCTGGATGAACAGGAGCCCGTGGAGGCTGGAGGAGTCGACGGTAGCCCGTGGAGGCTGGAGGAGGTCGACGGTGGAGATGAACAGTATCCCGTGGAGTCCCGTTTTGCGATACGCCACACCCCTCCCGATGAACAGGACCCCCGTTTCGACTGTAGCACTCCAACACAAGTCCGTTTCGTCTGTTTTGCGGTACGCCACACCCCTCCCGATCAACATGACCCCCATTTTGACCGTAGGAGGTCCGTTTCGTCCGTTTTGCAGTACGCCACACCCCTCCCGATCAACAGGACCCCTGTTTCGACCGTAGGTGGTCCGTTTCCTCCATTTTGCGGTACGCCACACCCCTCCCGCTCAACAGGACCCTGTTCCAAATGTAGGAGGTCCGTTTCCTCCGTTCTGCGGTACGCCAGGCCTCGTTACATCGCCTGTTCCGTCCAAGCCCTCCCGATGAACACGACCACCTATTCCATTCCAACCCAGCCAGTTGGCTCCCCATGAACACGACGATGTCACCGTTTCTCTGTTCCGACCCAGATCATGTACGTATGTGCGAGTAGGCATTCGAGACCCTGCCCGTATGTACGTACGTGGCCGTATTTTCTTTCTTGCACCCTCGCCGCTGTACGTACGTGTACATGCTACGTGCGCGCCTCTACTATGACACGTGCGCGCCTCTACAACGACCGGTATGTACGTACATGTTCGCGACTAGACTGACAACCCTACATATGCTTCGACCAGGTGGGTCCCGACTGTCAGGCACTTCCTTGCCTGTGAAGATGTAGCTGGTGGGTCCCAGCAGTCAGGGGCGCGAATCATTTTTTTGCCCGGACGCACTTCCTTGCGTGCGAGGATGTAGCTGGTGGGTCCTAGTAGTCAGGGGGAAACGTTTTTTCTCGCAAAATACGGTGGCCCGTCCGGTGGGTCCCCGCTGTCAGGTGGAGGAATAATTATTTTGCGCGTAATAAGGAGGCACTTCCTTGCTGCGGCCGTGGACCCAGCTGTCAACCTCTCCACGTACAGTCCACATCCGATGGAAGCCATTCCTTGACCACGTTGACCACGCCGTGCCGAGAGCACTAGGGTGGTGGACGACGACGAGGCCTAGGAAGGGGACGACGCAGTGCTGGGGAAGACACGACAATGGATGCCCACGCATAGAGGAGTACGAGGGTTCACTGGTTCGCTGCGGTGTGAGGCTGTCATTGCCGCAGAATAACAGGGGGTATGGGGGAGTAGAGGGATGGCCTGGCCAGCGGTGGGAGTAGTAGGGGCGGTGAGGCCTCAGCCGCATTGCAGCCGGCCACGGGAGGCAGGAGCACGAGGCACGACTGGCGCTGGTTTGGGCGGCTGGAGCAAGAAGACCAGAGGTTGAAGAAGCACTACGGCCGTTGGATGGACATCGTACGGTCACTGGAGCTAGAATCGTGCATATTGACTAAGTTGACAAAGTCATCCGTCCCCGTCAACTTAGTAGGCCCACAAGTCAGCCTGCCACTATACAGGGTCCCAGCTAACAGGGGAAGTATTCATTTTTTTGTGCGTAATAAGGAGGCACTTCCTTGCGTGCGAAGATATAGCTGGTGGGTCCGAGCTGTCAGCGGCGGTAACGTTTTTTTCACGAAATACAGAGGCCCTTTCGGTGGGTCCCTGATGTCAGGTGGAGGAATCATTATTTTGCGCGTAATAAGGAGGCATTTCCTTGCGTGCGGCCGTGGACCCAGTTGCCGGCCTCTCCACGTACAGTCCACTTCAGATGCATGTCGGTCATTGACCACGTTGACCAGGCCGCGCCAAGAGCACCAGGGCGATGGACGACGACGAGGCATACGAAGGGAACGACACGGAGGCAGGGAAGACTCGACAGTTGTTTCCCACGCGGAGGGGAGTACGACTGTACGAGGGTTTACTGGTTCGTCTATCGTCGCGTGGAGAATAACAACATGTGTGGGTGAGTAGAGGGATGGCTAGGCCAGCGATGGGAGTAAGGTGGGGCGGTGAGGCCTGCGCGGCAGCATAGCCAACCGCGGGGAGGAGGGAGCAGGCAGTCCCGCCGGCGCTTGTTTGAGCAGCTGGAGCAGGAAGAGCATAGATTGAAGAAGCACGACGGGCGTTGGATGGACATCCAACAGTCACTGCTTGTGCGTCAACCTTTTTTTAGGAAAGCCTCAAATCTGTGGAAAACATCATACAACCCATCTGCCATTATTTCTAATAATTTACAGCCCATTTGCTAATTCTTAAGGTTTTTTTGGAGCCCATATTCTTTTTGTTAGCATTACAACCCATATTGTGGCCACGGTTAAAAATTATACAAAATTTTGCATATTTCGGTGCGGTCCGAACTATTTTTAATCCCGAAATTTTGACTCACATTCAAACTGATTTTAAAAATAAATCTATATCAATATAAAATCCAACAAATACTCCATGCATAAAAATTAATGTAATTTAAGATCTTGAAATGAAAAAAAGATATTTGAAACTAATTGCCGGTTTGATGTGTTTTAAAAACGTACAACCCATTTCTCATTACTGATAGGCCATTTTCTCGGCCAGCCGAATGAAGCTCTCCTCGCCTTGAAAGATTTGCAGCCCAACAGGCCTGACAAAGCGACTTACTTGGCAAATCACTAAAAAACTGGGTTGTGGCCTTGGACCCACCTATCAGCCTCTCCACGTACAGTACTCTTCCGATGGAAGTCGGTCGTTGACCAGATTGACCACGCCGCGCCGAGAGCACCAAGGCGATGGACGACGGTGAGGCTAAGGAAGGGGACGAGGCGGAGCCGGGGAAGACGCGGCAGTGGATGCCCACGCGGAGAGGAGTACGAGGGTTCACTGGTTCGGCTGCGGCGTGAGGCTGCTGTCGCCGCAGAATAACAGGGGGTGTGGGTGAGTAGAGGGATACCCTGGGCCAGCGGTGGGAGTACTAGGGGGCGGTGAGGCCTCTGCGGTACCACAGCCGGCCACGAGAGGCAGGAGCACGCGGCACGACCGGCGCTGCTTTGGGTGGCTGGAGCAAGAAGACCAGAGGTTGAAGAAGCACTATGGCCGTTGGATGGACATCGTACGGTCACTGGAGCTAAAATCGTTCATATTGACTAAGTTGACAAAGCCCTCCATCCTCGTCAACTTAGTAGGCCCACAAGCCAGCCACCCACTATGGTGGGTCCCGACTAGCAGGGGGTATTCATTTTTTGGTGCGTAATAAGGAGGCAATTCCTTGCGTGCGAAGATATAGCTGGTGGGTCCGACCTGTCAGCGGGGGGGATGTTTTTTTCGCAAAATACAGAAGCCCTTCCCACGTACAGTGCACGTACAGTGCGTAATAAGGAGGAACTTTCTTTGCATGCGACCATGGACCTCATGGGTCCCAGCCGTCATGCTCTCCACGTACAGTCCTCTTCCGATGACTCTCGTATGTTGACCACGCCGCGTCGTGCGCACTGAGGCGGTGGACGACGGCAAGGCCCTAGACTGGAACGACCCGGAGATGGGGAAGACGCGGCAGTGGAGTCGCAGACAGAGAGGAGTGGGAAACTTGACTTGTTCGGGTGCGGGGTGGGCCTACACTCGACAGAGAATAACAGGAGGTGCAGAGTGGAGGGATGGCCTGGCCGTCGGCGGGGTAGCGTTTTGCTGAGGAGCGCAAAACAACGCCGCTGGACGCCAAAGGCTGGAGCAGGCGGTTCCGGCAGTGCTGGGGGAAGAAGACGAGAGATTGAAGAAGAATGCCGGCCGTTGGATGTAAATCCAATGCCTTCTTAGGCTTCGACCTACTGGCCCACATGTCAGCCAGTCCATTTGTTTTTTTAGTCCATTTGGTGGGCTGGGTGAAACAATGATGTAGCATCTATGCAGCCCGTTTAAATCCCATTTGCATTTTTCTCGAAATCCGCGGACTTGCTGGGCTGGGTGGAAATGTCATGTTGGGCTAGACGGAGAAATGTTATAAAAACATAAACACATGATTGCACGTCAGTAAAATCTTTGCAAGCTTATGTACGCAATCACTAGGAGTTAACTTGGCAAGTTATATATAAACAATTATTATTATTATTTTGTAAGAACTTTCAACTTACGATATAAAATATCATTTTAATTTGATGAGTTAATAGTACATGGGGTGTTATTATTTTTTAGGCTAGACATGGGATAGTTGAGTTGGTTCTAGGGGAAAGTACTGGGAGAAAACTCAGTTTTCATCGAAAAAGAAAGTGGGAGAAAATTCAGAGACCTACTCGGTCCACCAGAGGAGAGGAATATGTTGGGAGGAAGGAGATTCAAAGCACGATAGCCGAGTGAACTAGTTTTTTTACGGACAAGTGAATTAGTTTACATACATAAGCAAATAGCCATTAAAAAAGCAATCAAGTGAATGGGTTCTTAAAAGAAATATTTCAAACAAAACAGATAATTACGACACATAGGCTAATGCATGAAACACTCAGATGATAAAGGTGCTTATAAACAGATAATGTACAACATCTAGACCTTCCTGGCATGCTTGATCATGACGTTGCGGCTGTCCGTGTACTCGTCGGTTACGGGAAGCAGACACGCCCTCATGTCCAAGATCTGTCTGTACATGTCGTAGCATGCGTATGCGTCCTTGGCCGCATAGGTTATGTAGGCTAGATTCAGAGGTACCTCCCACGTGTTCAGGTCGTCTTCTTTCATGTTGGCGTATCAGGGGTCGATGATGGTCTCGGCAAGGTCAACCACGGAGTCCTTCTCCTGCCCGTTGCTGATGATCTTGTATTGCTTCTGGATGTCGACAAGCTTGTTGCACCAGATGGCCGAATCGTCACGTTCTTCCTTCTCTCCACCGTAGCGAAGGTGCAGTCGGCGCTGCCAATGAAATGGACGAATGCTCCAAAACCTGGTGCAGCCATAGGACTGAGGTGAGGCAGAGCTTCACCGAGTCCGTATCGTTGGTGTACATCACATTAAACTTGGTGCTACCATAGGACTGAACGGCGAACTAACTCCTTGCTGAAGTCCATATCCAGTAGGCTCACCCCTCGGATCGCCATTGGAGTCTCTTCGAGTGAACGAGTGTGTAGGCGGCGGCTGTAGTTTGTTTTTCTGCTCTTGGGGAACTGGATTCAACAGTAAGCTAAGTGTGTATAGGCGACCACAGTTACTACCCCTCCCTCGTCCGCTGCACGCCCGGCAGAAGATGCACCCTCGGCGCATTCAAATGCCTCCATTAAGAAACCTACTCCGACCACACGTCGGTTCACGAGCGGGTCTGTATTGGTACTGTAATAATAGGAGTTAGTGGTCACTTTACTTAAATTTAATTAGCTTTAATAGAAATTTATACTTAAAACAAGCAATGCATTGGCTCGTTCTATCAGTGCCACGGGATCAACATGCACAACAATTAGAATTATTATTCTCAGGACGCACACGATCAGCACATTTGTCGCACTTTCACAAAGATAATACTACCAAGTTTGAACTGTTTGTTATGGTTGTTGTCCTCTGCATCATCATGCCGTGTTTCCCAGCTTGCAAGATTCAGAACCAACAAATAAGATCCAAATAATAAGTACAACAAAGATGCCTACACATCTCATTGATTCCCAGCTTGCAAGATTCAGAACCAACAAATAAGATCCAAATAATAAGTACAACAAAGATGCATACACATCTCATTGATTCCCAGCTTGCAAGATTTAGAACCAACAAATAAGATTCAAATAATAAGTACAACAAAGATGCCTACACATCTCATTGATTCCCAGCTTGCAAGATTCAGAACCAACCCATTAGAGCCTTTTGATAAAGTGAATATCGGGATTAAATCCATCTTGGCTAGCCATGTCATACAATCGAAGAACTTGGCGAATGCTCTTGACCGTCACAACATCTGTAGTTGAGTATTCCCGTTTGCATAGCATGTTTGCACAGCACAAACAAGGAGACAGGAGAGCATGATTTCACTTTAATAGCGGCCTCCTTGAACTCAACCTCCAGCTCCACTAGGATGAGGTCTCCCTGGAGTTCCATGATTCAATTCATGCGCCTTTTTCTGCGGTTCACCTGAAATGAAGCAAAGATTGCATCATTCAGCTAGCAAGAAGTACTTGCTCTTGTGAGCTGGCAGGTTCTTCTTTAGTAGTTGCACTAAAATTGAGGAACATTAAGGTTGGCTGTCCGGCTCATGTAAGGTGCAACTATAATTTTCTTATCCTTTTGTGCAGTTCCACTAAAATAAAGTGCCATTGTGGTGACAGTGATGGCTCCATCTTGCAAAGGCTAATAAAATGTTGCACGAGATTACCAGCAGAACTTGACGGAGATTTTGGAAACTCCAATCACCATTTTGTGCAGTTCCACCAAAATTGAGAGATGTTGCCCACGTGACATTTTAGTTGAACTGCACAAGACACTCATTCCAAAAAAGTGTTTTGTGCAGTTCACCAAAAGGTCACAAATAGCAACAAGGTGAAATGGATATCCCTATCTGCACAAAATGATAGAAAGTAAACAGTTGCTGGTCAATAAGAATATATGAAACATATACAAAATGAAAAGAAGCATCTTAATTATGTTCATGGCAATCATGCAAGGACAGCAGAAATTTTAAAAAGTCAGCAATGCTTCATGTTACCAGAAGCATTATGATCAACAATGAGATTCCTCAAATATGGGATTACTTTAATGGTGGCATTGCTTGTTTACCAGACACAGTAAATCAACATCAGCTAAAGAGTTGGTTTAAGGGCATGGGACCATGGGGACACCAGGACACTCAGCAGCGTAAAGGGTCAACTTACTTATCATACTCGGGAAAACACCGGGAGTGCCATTTGTAACACAGTTTAATTGCATCTTATCACTTGAGGCATTAGATTAACAATAACACTGGTTAGACATGTCCCTAAGGTAAAAGTGTGGTCGCTTCATTTTACATGCGCCCTTACATTAACAACAGCAAAAGGTTGGTATAAGGACATGCGACAGTGGACGCATCAGCACAATGTACCTACAAGGAGGCATAAAGTGGTGATGCCGAGTTTGTTCATGCTATGTGAGGGCAGCAAACCTAATCCTGGAGACCTTTTACTATGTGAGGGCAGCAAATCTAATCCTGGAGACCTTTTACTATGTGAGGGTAGCAAATCTAATCCTGAGACCTTTTACTATGCGAGGGCAGCAAATCTAATCCTGAGACCTTTTACTATGTGAGGGCAGCAAATCTAATCCTGAGACCTGTTACTATGTGAGGGCAGCAAACCTAATCGTGGAGACCTTTTACTATGTGATGGCAGCAAATCTAATCCAGGACATACTCTGTTGACTTGTCCACCAGCCGCCACTTTCTACCCTTTATTCAACCAATGATAGATCTGTTCCTTATCCAGTTTGTACTGCGTTTTCCCATTATTTCCCTTTTCAACCAAGAGACCAGATGGGTATCCGGTCTCTACTACTTTCACCATATTATTTCCTCTTTGAATCAAGTCCTAGATTCATACTACAACTTTTCCCCCTTTCTTGTTCTTTGAACAAAGCCCTAGATTCGAATGCATGAAGTAGCTTTACCTCTAATAATACTAAAAAAGTTAGGTGGCTTTGGAAGAGCTGATAGGAGTAGAAAAAGATGCACATGCAGACACGTGGGGAGCTGCGGCAGTAGAGCAAGGCCGCTTTCGAAGAACTTATACCTGAGGGTCGCCAGGATGTCGGCGGCGGCAAGTCGGATCTGCGAACAATATGGTAGGGAGGAAGAAGGGTTGGAGGACCTCCCGAGCCGGCGCTGTGTCGGAGAGAACGTCACGGGCAGAGGATCGGGCCCCTCCGGCAGCTGTGGGTTTCCTCCCTCGGCGGCGATGACCGCGTGAACGATGCACCTTTTAGTCCTCTACACACACTGGCCGAAGGGATCCGGCCACATCTGTGACTAGCGGTGAGCAGAGAGAAAATGTTGCCACCGATGTCTTGTTTATATATGGAGAGGATGAGAGAATATAGAGAGCAACCCTAGTAAAGCAAGGGCTCAGGCCCCTGCGTCCATATATAGTGGAGTGATTATCTTTTTTCTCTCCACAACAAGCGTTTCAATTTGTGTACGTGGCATTAAAGAAAAGAAACTCTCTATTTAAGGTGACTACTCTACGACTCCTACTTACTACTACAACATTGTTCACTTGTGCTCCCCACCCATCCATTCATTGAACAACCCCACGGGTGAATAAACATACAGTAAGTACTGTATTTATATAGAACGAACAAGCTCGAACTATTTTCGCGTAGTTAAAAGTTGAGGGCGGGGCTTTTCCCGGGCAGTACGTGCGGCAGTTTTCGGGTAGGCGGTTTGACAGAGAGGCGAGGAGGGTGAGCGAGTGGGGCTGTGTGATTTGACAGCGTGTTACTGCTGGAAAGACTTGTGATATGACCACTCACTATTGTCATGAATTACTAGCGCTCCGACTGGGGTGATGCCCCCCTTCCGTTCCGCGCTCTAATCTGGTGCATGACACGTCGACCCGGATGCTGGCTCTCCCACATGTCGGAGTAGTAAGAAGGAGCGAAGAATGATGCGGTACATACTAGTACTATACCAATCCCTCCGTTCCTAAATATAAGTCTTTGCAGAGATTTCACTATGGACCACATACGGAGAAAAACGAGTGAATCTACACATAAAATGCATCTATATACATCCGTATGTGGTCCACGGTGAAATATCTACGAATAATTATATTTAGGAACGGAGGGAGTACTACTCAGGTTGGAGGAGTGCGAACCACGACAGCCCAGTGAACCAGCCGTGCGAACCACGGTAGCCAAGTGAACCAGCAGTAGAAAACAATGTGGTGATATGGCCATAAAAAACAATGTGCTACGGTCCACACTATAGCATGTACAGTAACACTCCTCTTTGTTCGGATCCCGGAGTTAGAGCTAGTTTGGGTTGAAATAGCCTCAAATTATCTAAACAAGAGGGGTTAGTTTGAGCTAGTTTGCTCTAACCCAGCTAAAAAAACTAGCCCGGTGGAGAGGTTCTAATTGGGTTAGTTATCCTTGGGCCCACTAAAAGAGAACTAAAAAATCTCACCTTCCCGTACCAGATCGCTCCCCTAAAAAATTCTCACCTGCCCGCACCAGATTGCTACCCCCTCTCTCGCATGACTCCTCTCTGTTCCCCATAGGGCCGCCCACCCAAGCTCCGCTCGCCCTCTCTCTCCTCCGGCCGCCCTCTCCTTCCGGCCTCCGCCGCCCTACTCCGGCCGCCCTCTCCCTCCGACCTTCGAAGGTCGCCCCGCTCCCCCTTCACCAGTCGTTTTTCTCCCTCTGTCGTGTGCGGCGGCGACGCATCTAGGAGGGAGGTCGCGAGAGGGGTGAGTTTGTTTGTTCCTTATCTATCTCACAGCCATATCATTGATCTTGCTTGCTCTAGCGCTAATTCTGATTTGGAAAGGTAGATCCTGATCAAACTTGCTATAGATTTGCGGTGCACGCATGGAATTGTTTGATGCTGCTTGAGGAGGTAATAAATCTTTCTAGAGGCCCAAAGATTCAGGTCACCTTTCTAGGTATTTCAATTTCAGGCTTGCATTATTTGTAGAGGCCCAAAGATTCAATTCACCTTTCTAGGTATTTCAGTTTCAGGCTTGCATTGTTTCTAGAGGCCCAAAGATTAAGTTCACCTTTGTAGGTATTTGAGTTTCAGGCTTGCATTATTTCTAGAGGCCCAAAGATTCAGTTCACCTTTCTAGGTATTTCAGTTTCAGGCTTGCATTATTTCTAGAGGCCCAAAGATTCAGTTCACCTTTCTAGGTATTTTAGTTCCAGGCTTGCATTATTTCTAGAGGCCCAAAGATTCAGTTCACCTTTCTAGGTATTTAAGTTTCAGGCTTGCATTATTTCTAGAGGCCCAAAGATTCAGTTCACCTTTCTAGGTATTTCAGTTTCAGGCTTGCATTATTTCTAGAGGCCCAAAGATTTAGTTCACCTTTCTAGGTATTTTAGGTACAGGCTTGCATTATTTGTAGAGGCCCAAAGATTAAGTTCCTAATCGGCGGCAAGCGGCCCTGCTACCCCTGCCGGTGTCGACCTCAACTCGCAAGGGCCAGCGTCGGAGGGGTTCCTGGGGCTTGGGCTCTACAGAGCCTTCCTCCAGAGCGACGATGGCAAGCACCTCCCTCGGTGCATGAGGGGCTCCGGGCGCCCTCCCTATCGTGAACGACTTCCGTGATGAGGTAGCTCATTCTTTGTTTCATGAAGTGTTTTTTTATTTTGTGAAGCTTGATTGACGACTTGTATGTTTAAGTGGGATATCTCATTTGTATGGACAAAGTAAAAATTATCATGTTTGCATGCTTGATTTGTATAGATGGTTCGTTTATGTCAATTGTGAGCGGGAGGAGGCCACAAAAGAGCCGGCCACACCAAGAGGGTGCTTAAAACAAGGTCGGAGGAGTGCGAAGACTTATATTTAGGAACGGAGGGAGTACTACTCAGGTCAGAGGAGTGCGAACCACGACAGCCCAGTGAACCAGCCGTGCGAACCACGGTAGCCCAGTGAACCAGCAGTAGAAAACAATGTGGTGATATGGCCATAAAAACAATGTGCTACGGACCACACTATAGCATGTACAGTAACACTCCTCTTTGTTTGGATCCCGGAGTTAGAGCTAGTTTGGGTTGAAATAGCCTCAAATTATCTAAACAAGAGGGGTTAGTTTGAGCTAGTTTGCTCTAACCCAGCTAAAAAAACTAGCCCGGTGGAGAGGTTCTAATTGGGTTAGTTATCCTTGGGCCCACTAAAAGAGAACTAAAAAATCTCACCTTCCCGTACCAGATCGCTCCCCTAAAAAATTCTCACCTGCCGGCACCAGATTGCTACCCCCTCTCTTGCATGACTCCTCTCTATTCCCCATAGGGCTGCCCACCCAAGCTCCGCTCGCCCTCTCTCTCCTCCGGCCGCCCTCTCCTTCCGGCCTCCGCCGCCCTACTCCGGCCGCCCTCTCCCTCCGACCTTCAAAGGTCACCGCGCTCCCACTTCACCAGTCGTTTTTCTCCCTCTGTCGTGTGCGGCGGCGGCGCATCTAGGAGGGAGGTCGCGAGAGGGGTGAGTTTGTTCGTTCCTTCTCTATCTCACAGCCATATAATTGATCTTGCTTGCTCTAGCGCTAATTCTGATTTGGAAAGGTAGATCCTGATCAAACTTGCTATAGATTTGCGGTGCACGCATGGAATTGTTTGATGCTGCTTGAGGAGGTAATAAATCTTTCTAGAGTCCCAAAGATTCAGGTCACCTTTCTAGGTATTTCAATTTCAGGCTTGCATTATTTGTAGAGGCCCAAAGATTCAATTCACCTTTCTAGGTATTTCAATTTCAGGCTTGCATTGTTTCTAGAGGCCCAAAGACTAAGTTCACCTTTCTAGGTATTTGAGTTTCAGGCTTGCATTATTTCTAGAGGCCCAAAGATTCAGTTCACCTTTCTAGGTATTTCAGTTTCAGGCTTGCATTATTTTTAGAGGCCCAAAGATTCAGTTCACCTTTCTAGGTATTTCAGTTCCAGGCTTGCATTATTTCTAGAGGCCCAAAGATTCAGTTCACCTTTCTAGGTATTTAAGTTTCAGGCTTGCATTATTTCTAGAGGCCCAAAGATTCAGTTCACCTTTCTAGGTATTTCAGTTTCAGGCTTGCATTATTTCTAGAGGCCCAAAGATTTAGTTCACCTTTCTAGGTATTCTAGGTACAGGCTTGCATTATTTGTAGAGGCCCAAAGATTAAGTTCCTAATCGGCGGCAAGCGGCCCTGCTACCCATGCCGGTGTCGACCTCAACTCGCAAGGGCCGGCGTCGGAGGGGTTCCCGGGGCTTGGGCTCTACAGAGCCTTCCTCCAGAGCGACGATGGCGAGCTCCTCCCTCGGTGCATGAGGGGCTCCGGGCGCCCTCCCTATCGTGAACGACTTCCGTGATGAGGTAGCTCATTCTTTGTTTCATGAAGTGTTTTTTTATTTTGTGAAGCTTGATTGACGACTTGTATGTTTAAGTGGGATATCTCATTTGTATGGGCAAAGTAAAAATTATCTTGTTTTGCATGCTTGATTTGTATAGATGGTTCGTTTATGTCAATTGTGAGCGGGAGGAGGCCACAAAAGAGCCGGCCACACCAAGAGGGTGCTTAAAACAAGGTCGGAGGAGTGCGAAGACTTATATTTAGGAACTGAGGGAGTACTACTCAGGTCAGAGGAGTGCGAACCACGACAGCCCAGTGAACCAGCCGTGCGAACCACGGTAGCCCAGTGAACCAGCAGTAGAAAACAATGTGGTGATATGGCCATAAAAAACAATGTGTTACGGTCCACACTATAGCATGTACAGTAACACTCCTCTTTGTTTGGATCCTAGAGTTAGAGCTAGTTTGGGTTGAAATAGCCTCAAATTATCTAAACAAGAGGGGTTAGTTTGAGCTAGTTTGCTCTAACCCAGCTAAAAAAACTAGCCTAGTGGAGAGGTTCTAATTGGGTTAGTTATCCTTGGGCCCACTAAAAGAGAACTAAAAAATCTCACCTTCCCGTACCAGATCGCTCCCCTAAAAAATTCTCACCTGCCCGCACCAGATTGCTACCCCCCCTCTCGCATGACTCCTCTCTGTTCCCCATAGGGCTGCCCACCCAAGCTCCGCTCGTCCTCTCTCTCCTCCAGTCGCCCTCTCTTCCGGCCTCCGCCGCCCTACTCCGGTCGCCCTCTCCCTCCGACCTTCGAAGGTCGCCCCGCTCCCCCTTCACTAGTCGTTTTTCTCCCTCTGTCGTGTGCGACGGCAGCGCATCTAGGAGGGAGGTCGCGAGAGGGGTGAGTTTGTTCGTTCCTTCTCTGTCTCATGGCCATATCATTGATCTTCCTTTCTCTAGCGCTAATTATGATTTGGAAAAGTAGATCCTGATCAAACTTGCTATAGATTTGCGGTGCACGCATGGAATTGTTTGATGCTGCTTGAGGAGGTAATAAATCTTTCTAGAGGCCCAAAGATTTAGGTCACCTTTCTAGGTATTTCAATTTCAGGCTTGCATTATTTGTAGAGGCCCAAAGATTCAATTCACCTTTCTAGGTATTTCAATTTCAGGCTTGAATTGTTTCTAGAGGCCCAAAGATTCAGTTCACCTTTCTAGGTATTTGAGTTTCAGGCTTGCATTATTTCTAGAGGCCCAAAGATTCAGTTCACCTTTCTAGGTATTTCAGTTTCAGGCTTGCATTATTTTTAGAGGCCCAAAGATTCAGTTCACCTTTCTAGGTATTTCAGTTTCAGGCTTGCATTATTTCTAGAGGCCCAAAGATTCAGTTCACCTTTCTAGGTATTTAAGTTTCAGGCTTGCATTATTTCTAGAGGCCCAAAGATTCAGTTCACCTTTCTAGGTATTTCAGTTTCAGGCTTGCATTATTTCTAGAGGCCCAAAGATTCAATTCACCTTTCTAGGTATTTTAGTTACAGGCTTGCATTGTTTCTAGAGGCCCAAAGATTAAGTTCCCAGTCGGCGGCAAGCGGCCTGCTGCCCATGCCGGTGTTGACCTCAACTCGCAAGGGCCGGCGTCGAAGGGATTCCCGGGGCTTGGGCTCTACAGAGCCTTCCTCCAGAGCGACAATGGCGAGCTCCTCCCTCGGTTCGTGAGGGGCTCCGGGCGCCCTCCCTATCGTGAACGACTTCCATGATGAGTTAGCTCATTCTTTGTTTCATGAAGTGTTTTTTTATTTTGTGAAGCTTGATTGACGACTTGTATGTTTAAGTGGGATATCTCATTTGTATGGACAAAGTAAAAATTATCATGTTTTGCATGCTTGATTTGTATAGATGGTTCGTTTATGTCAATTGTGAGCGGGAGGAGGCCACAGAAGAGCCGGCCACACCAAGAGCCGGCCACACCAAGAGGCTCCTCCTTAGGTGCTTATTTTAGTCTTACCAAAAATAGGGTCCAAAGTAGTCAAATGATTGAGATAGAGCATTTATTATCAATCTAACCCTGCCATCCGTACACCTCTTTGGTTTAGAGTTAGTTCAGGGTTAGAATCTAACTCTAACCTCTAACTGAGTTAGAGTCTCCTCGTCTCGGTTCATCGCCATCATACTTTCCCCATTCCTGTGTTTTCAGTATCCTGCGAATCAAAGAGGCCCTTTTTTCGGGAAAAATCAAAGAGGCCCTTAGACTGGTTTAGGTCCGGTCATTTTTTATAAACGTGTTATGTCAAAAATTTAATGAACGTGCTCCGAGTTCCACGAAAGTAATCCGGTTTCATGTAGTAATTCATTGATTTATTTATTCTTCTGCAGGGGGGTTGCATGTAATTCGTGAGGTCTAAAATGTAAAGTACCCCGGCATATGCTCCGAGTCGTGCATGCACTATGACCCAGATGCTCTATGTCCCACATGTCAGCGAATGGGAGCACGTGGAAATAGCCTAGGAGTACATATAGGAGGATAAATGCGTGAAAAATATGTACTGTGAAGCGTAGCCGCAGTTTGAAAAGGAGACCTAAAGTGATGACAGCTATAGGTCGCACGCACCAAACTAGTGGTACTAGACATACGACTAATTTTTCCCTCAAAAAAAAGAGGCACGAGTGCTCAGCACTCCTATTCTATAAACACGAGTCCCATCTGACAACAGCGTCCGTGCTACAGCTAGCTCTCTTCCCTCGTTTCTCTCTTCTAATTCTAAACTCGGCCGACGCCCGGTGGGTGGGGTCGGTTTGCTCAACTGCGCCCCCACCTCACAGTGAAAACGTTACGACTAGAATAAAAAATGCCATATACTCCCTCTGTTCATAAATATAAGCCTTTTTAGATACTAGTTCAAATGGAATACAGCATACAGATGTATGAAGACATAGTTTAGAGTATAGATTCACTCATTTAGCTCCGTATGTAGTAGTCACTTGCTGGAATCTTTAGAAAGACTTATATTTGGGAACGGAGGGAGTACTATACTAATAAAACATTAAGGCCACGAGGCGATGCAGTGCTGGTTACAGGAGGCAAGAAGAAGAGATGCATCCATCGATGACGTCCACCTCCTCGACTCAGGGCGCCGGCCCACCAAACAACGCCTAAGTAGCAGCGGCTTTCGTGGCCAGGTCGACGTGCTTCTGAACAATGGCGTCCAAAGATTCCAGCCGCTGGAAGAAGGCCAACGTCTTTCTGTCCTCGCTTGCCTTGTAGTGGCCTATGTAGACGATTTCCTCGTAGACGTGGATGTGTAGGTTGACAGTTTCTTGCATGGCGAAGTGCTGCGCGGCGAGCGCGGCCTCGAGGTGCACATTCTTCGTCACGACCTCGGGCACCTGCAGGGCCACCAGGGCTTGAAAGAGTTCATCACCATGTAGGCCGATGAGGGTGGCAGGCAATGAGGAGCCTGGGCACGCGGGCTGGAGCAGTACGGCGAGGTCGTCCGCGCGCTTCTTGACGGCGGTGAACTTGCGGATAGAGTTGACCATCATGTCGTCCATGCGAGAGGCGAAGTCTGCGTCGGAGAGGGCTACGATGCCTGCAGTCGCCAGCACCGTCTGGGAATGCTGCACGGTGTGGGGCCGCAGGCTGGCGCCTTGGATGATTTGGCACAGCCGACTGCCACTCGCGTCCATCGCCTCCATAGGTGCTTGTGGCTTCTGGTCACTTGGTCTTGGATTGGAGTGAGCAGTGTTGCGCAGAGACTTGGAAGTAGATGGATTGGAGTGGCGGGGCGCCTTTATTATATGAGAGTCCAAACTCTGTTGCATTCACATCGTGTTGGCTCTAGTCTGCTTCTCCAATTAATTCCCTCTGCATGTAATTGAGGATGCATCATTAACCGTTCAACGTCTCGGGAACCGCTACCCTCTTCCTCCTTGGCATTCAAGCACCTATGGAACCGTTGACGACGAGGTGCCTATGGTGACTTCATAAATTTCAAGATGATAGTGCCGTGCGTGTGTACGTTCATATGGGTGAGTGTATGCACGTGTATATGAGCGCTTGCATCTGTAATGTGTGTCAAAAAGAGACTAGTTAGTATACTCAATGTTGTGCACCTCGGAGAGGAAAACGATAGAACTAGTACGTATTTATTTACGGTACAGATTCACTCATTTTTCTCTATATGTACTCCGTCTCGGTGTAGTCTAGTCACTTGTTGAAATCTCTAGAAGGGCAAATACTCCTTTCTGGTTTACAGGGCTATACTAGCAAGTAGTTGTATGTACTAGTACAATAGTGGGCTCACATAGCAATTTTGTCTCATGCAAGAGCCCGGCTATATGCGTGCTCCAATGTTCGCAACTGCAACGTTCGGTTTGCGCTTGGCTCTTCGCCTCTTTGAGAAGACGAACAATGATGTTACTACTAGTGCTTCTACAGTGTCGAATCCACTGCTGCATGTCCGTCCACCGCGAGCGGGACGGATAGCTTGTTGTAGAAGTACTACTAAGCAAAAGCCTATCCTCGTTTGCGAGCAACAGCGCACATGAGCGAGGGAGAAGGCGTGTAGTAAAATTAAGCTTCTCCTCGTTCTACGAGTTGACGCGACACATCATAGCACCGGCCCCACATGCTTGCCTCTAAACTTGGCTGAAAGACCCGCAGTGTACAATATATTTGCTTCAACCTCTAACATTTACCCACCACAAATTCAAATATATGTGGCCGTATGCATCATTCTGATGCAAAGGCCGGGGAGTCCCCCCTTTTCGAAAAAAAAACAAATTAAAATATATATTCCTGTCTTGACCAGATGAGCGTGCAAACTACAATCACCAGGGTGACAGGTAGGGCCAGAAGACTATTTTTTTAAAACTTCAAGACGGCCACATAGCATGGAGCCGACCCCAACGATTTTAAGCTTATAGGCACGGTACACGCTATCTAGACTACTCTACACATGAAATTGCCACACGAGCGTCCGGGCTGCGCTTGGCTCTTCGCCTCTTTGGGAAGTCAAACAATGATGGTGTACTACTGCACTGGAGGAGTACTACAGTACGCTTCTGGCCATCTGACACTGATTGAACTGCTGCATGTCCACCGCGTGCGGGAGGGAGAGCGTGTAGCGAAAGCTTCTCCTAGTCTTGCCAGCCACCACGCTCATGGGCTAGGGAGGGACGCTCCTCTCTTTGTGTGTATGATAGGTGGGCCCGACAGGTGTGTGGACAACCTGTCATACAGCCAAAGGCAGGTGCAGTTAAGTCCGCGAGGGAGAGGATAATCAAACTTCTGGTTGATGTACGAGTTGACGCGACACATCAAAGCACTGCACTCGATATATTTCAATAATTTAGGGTTACCGATGCATTAATTACAATGTATGCATGCATGTCGTGACTCTCCTTTTGATACTTGCATGTGTTGATTTAATGCACCTTGAACTAGTACTCCCTCCGATTCCTTTTACTTTGCATATAACTTTTTCTTGTTTTTCTCAGATTTGTCGGCGCGTCCGCGTTGGTTTCCATCCGTGCCCCCGCTCGATTAGTTCTGCCCCCATTAATCGCGCCAGTTTCCAAAGCAGAAAATGGCTACAGGCAAACACGTGCAGCGCTGGATGTGGCTTGACCGCCTGGGGAAGACAACTCAAGCGAAAAGGAAGGAGGACCAGCCAACCATTGCATTCTCATTTACTGTCGATATTTATGCAACTTACTCATGCGCAGGGGCAAATTTGTCCAGAATACTCAAACTACTTCCTTCCTTGGTATGCGGGAGGACAATTATGCGCAGAGTATAAAATATGTGACGGTAAAGCTTTGTAATGCCCCGGCCCAAGCGAGAGATGGTTGTGCACGAGGAGGGCGAGATCATGCAGACGGAACAGGAACCGACGAGGGGGCTCACTAAGGTCTCGATGGACCTCACCGTGCTCCAGTGCCCCTTGTGCCTCCGCCCCTTGATGTCTCTAGTGTATGAGGTTCGAATACACCTCATCCATTCGGCTGATTGAGCAAGGTGTAGGTTTCTTGATTGATGTGCTGTTCGATTGATTTCTGCAGTGCAAGGGAGGGCACCTGGCCTGCGCGAACTGCCGCGTCGAGCACCCCGAGAACCAGAAGCAGTGCCAGAAGTGCGAGCGCGGCGGTGGCTTCGATGTGCGGAACACGGGGTGGACGCCGTCGTTTCGTCGCTGAGGGTGGAGTGCCCGCATGAAGGCTGTGGGCTCTACGTCACTTACCACAAGCTCGCCGATCACCAAAGCGTGTGTCCGCTCGTGCCCTGCAAATGCCCCGTGCCCGTCTGCGGCTACGGAGGCCCGCCGCCGGCGCTCTACCACCACATCAGCAACGCGCGTCCCATGCCCGTGCACAGGATCCAGTACCGCAAAGTGCTCCAGCTGCAAGTGCAACTGTCGGATCCACGGCTCTTGCTGTTCGCGGAGGAGGACTGCCGCTCGTTTTTCTTGGTCGGTGGCGTGCTCGACATCGGCACGCCTATCACCGTGTCGGTCGTCTGCATCAGAGCGGGGGCGTCCCCACTGCCGCACTACTTGGCCAAGCTGTGGGCAAACGACCCACCGGGGGAGCCCAAAGGCACGACCGACGCTGTCGAGGTGGAAATGAAGGTGGCAAGCAGCAAGGATCCCGACGACGTCGACATGCAGGATATGACCTTCTTGACAGTTCCGCCCAAGGTGCTGGCCGGGCTAAGCTTGTGTCCCTCCACATTCGGACTGACAAGCTCACATCCTAAATGTTTCGGCAGTGCCTTCTGTTTATCTTAGTAATATGCTAATATATGGATTACCTTGGTCTACTTTAGCTTAAGAAATGGTGGGTTTTGGTGGCGATGCAGCAATTACTTCGACATGAGATCAGTAATTTCCAACAGTCGAACGGATATTTTGTGTCTGTTGGATATAAAGTTCCTTTGGTAAGAAGTACTACTTGTCATCAAAATGGGTAAAAGGAGATGTATGTAGACATATTTTAGTTCTAGATACGTCCCTTTTTATCCATTTTGATGACAAGCACTCCCTCCGTTCCAAAATACATGCCTTCCATTTGTCAAAATATAGATGTATCTAGACATGTTTTAGTATATAGGTACATCCATGATAGAGCCAATCGGATGGTTGAGAACACTACAATTCATAGTTATAGATGAGTGTGTGACTCCCAGATGCAGAGGCCGGGGGTCATCATCCTGCTTTTCGAGAAAAAACAGACGCGTGTGTGAGAGGACGAGTGTGTGCGTGCACCTCTTCTCTTCCTGTATAACGTACTACCACACTTAGAGTACAAGTTTTTGTGGGTGGCACGATGGTGCGTGCGAGAAGTCCTAAGAGATAGGTTTAGTGCGTCTGAAAAAAGGACTAGCCTAGAGCTCGCCAGGCGGGTATTCCTGTCGAACGCCCCATTAACCGTAAGATATGTATACGACGGTGCCAGTTAGTGCACGTACACAACAGTACTCCCTCCTTTCCGGTTTATGGTGAGTGGTGGAATATTTTTTGTAGTGTCAAAAAGCATCTTATATTATGGGCAGAGGGAGTAGCTTTTAGTCCTTCATGTTAGGCTAGAGTTGTGCTGAACTTCTTGTGAATTGTGGTGGTTTTCAGTAATGAAAATCGGAAGGGGCAAGCCCTTCTTTGATAAAACAAATCATCCTTATATATTCATCAGTCTTGCTATAAGTCGCAGTAGATGCTATATAGGTCCGTCGGATCTTACATCAAGATCCGTGCTTTCAGATTTTCTTTTTTCTCTCTTAAATCTCAGTCGAGTGAGACATAGCCACGCCATTAAACAGAGGCTCGGGCGCCATTAATAGAGACCTTGGGAGAGAGGTGGACAGCAGATGGAGGTCAAAGGGCTCTCCTCCCGATAAGCACGCACAGGGGTCTGATCGCACGCCTCTCGTACTCAAATAGCTACCCTGCATGGCGCCTCCTAGCTAATAAAAAATGGGGACGCGTGGCGGCACGTAAATGGTACTAGTAAGTAGAACGCCCACGGTTTCAATAATACTTGTGTTTCCGATTGTAACATGACAGCACTTGTTCCAAAATGACTTTGTTGATTTTTAATGTGTGCGCCTTCACAAATCGGACTGCAAATTTACCACAGCATGTTGGTGCCATGTCATGGCACCAAGCCAAGTTTCATTATTTTCATGCGTGTTTTGGATTTACAGGAATTAGAAAACTAAGTTTCTCAATGTTTCCAACCCAGCCACGACGCCCAGAATTTTGAATTTCATTCCCATTTCTTGCATGGAACCGACAAATTTACCCGAGGACACACATGTGATTTTTCAACCAACTTTGGTGCACTAGAACATGTGCTTGTATTTCAAATTTGAATTATGCACACAAAGGTGACATGTTCCCTCCCAGAACCACGAGCCTTCTTGAGAGAAGCTCCGATTTGCAAGAAGCTTATACCAAAATTTGTTCCTATTCGGCCAATTTTTTTTACCACAGCATGGTACTACCATGACATGACACCATGCCAAGTTTCATGATTTTAAAACCAAGTTTCTCAATGTTCTCGACCGAGCCATGATGCCCAGATGTTTGAATCTTATTCTCATTTTTGCATGGGAGTAGAAATTCACTCGAGGACACAAATGTGATTTTTCAACCAACTTTGGTGCACAGGAGCACATGCTTGTAGTTCAAATTTGAATTATGCACATTAAATGACCAAAAACTCAATTAATGTGTAAATAAGGCCAAAAGAAGCCGGAATAATACCAAAATTTAACAGGGCACTCATGTAGTTCTATGTTGCCTTTGTAAATAAACTCAAGGGGGACAACGCATATCGTTTCGCACTCAAAGGTGACACGTTCCCTCTCAGAACCATGAGCCTTCTTGAGAGAAGCTTTGGTTTGCAAGAAGCTTATACCAAAATCTATTCCTATTCGGACATTTTTTTACCACAACATGGTAGTACCATGACATGACATCCATGTCAAGTTTCATGATTTTCAGATGTGTTTTGGATTTACAAGAATTTTAAAACCAAGTTTCTCAATGTTCTCGGCCGAGCCACGACGCCCAGATGTTTTAATTTTATTCTCATTTCTTGAATGGGACCTAGAAATTCACCCGAGGACACAAATGTGATTTTTCAACCAACTTTGGTGCACGAGAGCATGTGCTTGTAGTTCAAATTTGACTTATGCACATTAAATGACCAGAAACTCAATTAATGTATAAAAAACGACAAACGAACCCGGAATAATTCCAAAATTTAACATGGCACTAATGTAGTTCTATGTTGCCTTTGTTAAGAAACTCAAGGGCGGGGGGGGGGGGGGGCAGCGTATATCGTTTCACACTCAAAGGTGACATGTTCCCTCTTAGAACCACGAGCTTCCAAATTGGCCCAATTTTTTACCACAACATGTTAGTGCCATGACATGACACAATGCCAAGTTTCATGATTTCCAGCCGAGTTTTGGATTTACATGAATTTAAAAGCTAAGTTTCTCGATGTTCTTGGCAGAGTCGTGACGCCCAGATGTTTGAATTTCATTCTCATTTCTTCCATGGGACCTAGAAATTCAACCAAGGACACACATGTGATTTTTCAACCCACTTTGGTGCACCGGAGCATGTGCATGCAATTCATATTTAGATTATGCACATTAAAAGTCGAAACTCAATTAATGTATAAAAAGGCCAAATGAACCCGAAATAATTCCAAAATTTAACAAGGCACTCATATAGTTCTATGTTTCCTCTGTAAATAAAATCAGGGGGGAGGCAGCATATATCATTTCGCACACAAAGGTGACACGTCCCCTCTTGGAACCACGAGGCTTGTTTAGAGAATCTCCGGTTTTGCAAGAGGCTTATACCAAAACTTGTCCCAATTCAGCCAAAAATTATACTTATGAAAACAGGGTTTAGATTATCCCGAACATCTCGCTACCTAGACCAATAATGTACTATGATTTGAATTGAACATAAAATGGATACAGATATTTGAATTGGAGAGCGTATGGTACATGTAGTTCATAGTGAAATATGATTACTGATATATGCATGTCTCTTTGTTATCAAGATAATATTTAAATTATTGTATAACTTGACAACAATCGTATTCAAATAAGGAAAATTGATTCAAATTTAGTCCATATGGTAGACGACAATATATATGTTCACATGGTGGAGTAAAATGTTCATATATGATGGAAGATCAAAATGTACGACTACATCAATTATAAACCTCAAGGTCACCTAATGATATATTCGAATTCAACATAACATGGATTCAAAAATTGAAATTCGAGATCATGGCATCTGTAATCATATAAAAAGGGACATTACTCTTTCTTTGATGGGAATTGATTTGTTTTTTGTAGTTGTTGAGGGAAGTGCGAATCAATTTGGTACTGTGCAGGGTAATCTTGTTCTCCTGATTTTTTTACATTTTTCTTGTAGTTTTTTCAAGGGCATCTATAAAAATTGAAATTCGAGATCATGTCTTGTATGATTTTTTTTACACGTTAAGTTTGTTCTGCGAACAAGGAATCTGCACCTTGTTATCCCAAAATTTTCAAGCTCGAGTATCTTTTATCTCACCTGCTTTGAAACTCCCGCTTCTTCAACCCGCGCCGCGCCTTGTTATCCCGAAATTTGGACACGCGCGAGAACTCCCTCCTCATCCAAAATCGCTCCCGCAGCCCAGACACGCGAAATCCCCCTTCTACCCCTCAGCCGGAAATGAAGCCCCACGTCACGGTGTCAAAACCGGTGGGGGTACGCTAGTAACTTACCCTACATTTTGGACAAGCGCGTCCCTAAGCTTGGCTCCCCCCTCCCCCTTCGCCCCCCCATTTGTACACCGAGGCCGCCAAAACCCGCGAAACCCCATGCTCCTTCGTCGGCCTCCCGACCGCCGCCTAGCCGGAGACTCTTCCCCGACTACGTCGTCCACCGCAAAAGCTTGCCGTCCATCATCCACCGCACCGGATGAGGATCCGTTGTCGATCTCGTCATCCCGCTGGATCAGCCGCCCCGTCCTCCACCTCCAAGGAGCTGCCCCGACGTTCGCCTCGTCTACGCGCCACCTCAATCCCCACAACACCGTCTTGACCTACCCCACCAGAACCGCAACACCCTCACCAATTCCTCTGATGAAGATGAGACTAACTCGACGCCACCAACAAGGTTCTGCACTCACTGCTGCATTTTATATTTTATTTGATCTTACGGGGCTGTCGGTGCTCGATACGGAGCAGACATGGCGTCTCCATCGACGGCACCGTCGCCGGCCACATCATCCATGACGTCTCTCCCCCATGTTGTTGCTTCCTCAACAGTGACTTCCACAACGGCACTAGCTGCAGCTGCTCCGCCTCTCGCTCGCGCTGCGGCTCTGTTCTTGCTGCCGGCCACGCTGCTGCACTGCTCCTGCTTTTGTTCATGCTGCTGCTCTGCTCTTCTCTCGCTTACGCTGCTACTGCTGTTGCACGACCTCCAGCAGCTATAGGAGTTGCTGCTTTAGCACTCGCTCGCGGTGCTACTGCACGACTTGCTCTCTACTAGTGTGTTCCCTGCTCGAGCGTCTGCTGATTTAGATCACTGCTTCTCTGCTACTAGTGCTCAAACGCCCTAAACATCTATTGCAATGCTCTGTTACTAGTTCAATAAGTTTCGACAGTAAAATTCAGTTTCGACTGTGAAGTTCATTTTCTTCAGTTAAGTTCAGAGTGAACAGTACTTACAACATCTGTCGGAGCGGTCGTGGCGCGGCTGATGTGTTTTACATCTAGCACTTTTTGGTGATGTATTTTACATCATCTATTGCAGATGATATTAGGGTCCCACTTCAGATTAAAGTTGTCTGTCTTGTGATGCTTCAGCCTCGTCGCCGTACACCTTAGCGGAGCTGCTCCAACGACGGAACCGTCCAGCACAGCGGAGCAGTTCCCTTGGTGCCGTTTCCAGAGGCCTCAGATCTTCTTCCCCGCCTCCGACAGTCACACTAGCATCATCACCATCCTCCACGTCCAACCCAATGATGTTGAGGTCCACAAGGCTATGCCAAAGAGGTTGTACACTCGTCACATCACTTTGTTTCTCCATTCCTCTGTTCTTCCAATTCATGTGAGCCAAACACCCAGGTTGACTGAAATCCTATGTTTACAAATGCTTTGTTTTGCACATGCATTCTATCCCATTCTTCTGTTTTTCTTGTCCCTGCGTTTATAGAATCCTCCAATTCTAAGGAGCCCTTACAGATTTACTTCATTTTCAGATTGGCATGAAAGAAAACTGTGTGTTATGTCCTGCTCCTGTCGTGCTGTCATCCACCCCACCTGAGGTGCACCATCGACAGAAGCGTCCACTGTAGCAAAGATCCCCCTGCAGACTTTCTTTCGCCGGCTTAGATTATCTTCCCCATTGCCGGCAGCACGCCAACTGCATTACCATCATCGACTGAGCAGATGAACCTAAGGACTACACAGTTCCGGAAGAGAGGTCGCAGTCTTTCGTGTTTGCTTACGTTATACATCGATTATTATTACCTGCTACTTTATCGTTCAATCTTAAGTTTTGAATTGCCCATGGGTCTCATATCGAGCCAGCAACGAATAGTATCTGGCTACTATCTGGTTCATCTGGGGTCTTCTATGTGGTTCATGTTGGGTGGACAACAAACAATAGATGATCCATTGTCTATCTTTTTAAACTGAAGCTATAATCTACCTGCTATCATTAGTTTTGGATCCATCCACTCGTTTGCTACCATCAGTCTTGATTTTTGCATGCACCCCTTAGGCCTTACAAAATCTAACTATTTTTTTATTATGCATGTCAGATATTGTACACAATCGTACTGAACATGTAGAGAAAAAGAGAAGGCCATTGCGTGCGAATATAATGTCATGCAGACGCTGCTCCATGGTGGGCGAAGTGCCCCCCCTCTCCTGCATTTCCAGAATGTATTCCAGAGGAAGATAATTGTTCAGATGGAGATTCAGAAGGAGCTGACCATGCCTATTTACCACCTGAGGTGTTTGGTCTAACCAGGCATGCTGATGTTGGTCATATCATGCATATGGCGCCTTGCATTGCATACATTATACATCTTATATGTCATCAGCTTAGTTTAGATTTGCTTTGTGTGAATGCCACCTGTTTGGTTTCTATATCATACTCCCACCATTCCTAAATATTTGTCTTTTTAGAGATTTCAACAAGTGACTACATACGGAACAAAATGAGTGAATCTACACTCTAAAATATGTCTATATACATCTGTATGTGGTAGTCCATTTGAAATATCTAAAAAGACAAATATTTAGGAAAGGAGGGAGTATATGGGAATTATGCAATGCCATCTTCTTTAGCCTGGCATCATATACGTGAATCATGCAATGCCATCCTGTTTAGCCAGTCATCGTATATGTGAATTGTATCGTGCCATATTTTTTTCCATAATGTATTCCATTTGTCAACAATGTTTATACATTCATCTACTCTTCCTGTGCATCAGCCATTTGAGTCGGTCATGGGAAAATCTGGAGTGAAAACAAGGTCTTCTAAGCAGTCAGTGCTACCTGTCGATGCAGAATTCTTGCTGGTTACAGATAGCTCCTTAGAGGAGGATTCAGAGAGAGATGACCGGTCGTATTCCCCCCCCCCTCCGAGGTGCATGCTCTAACTTGGCTGGGTTATATTGCTCATATCATGCATATGGTGTCTTGCATTGCCATGCCATCTACTTAGATTAGACATGCTTTGCGTGAATGCCTCTTGTTTGCTTTCTATATCAGATATGTGAATTATGCAATGCCATGTTTTTCAGCCAGTTATCATATATGTGAATTATGCACCGCCGTGGAGCCAGGCATCATATATGTGAATTATCTCATGCCATCTTTTTTTCATTACGTATTCCATTTGTCGACAATCTGTGTATATTGAACTATTCTTCATGTGTATCAGCCATTTGAGCCGGTTATGGAAAAATCTGGAGTGAAAACAAGGTCTTCAAAGCAGGCAATGGTACCTGTTGAAGCATATATCTCGATGGTTACAGGGAGCTCCTTAGAGGAGGATTCAGAGACAGATGACTTGTCCTATATCCCACCTGAGGTGTATGCTCTAAGTTGCAATGTTTATATTTCTCATATGATGCATATGGTGTCTTGCATTGCTTATTTTAGACATCATATGCACAATATTGAATTCTATCTGCTTAGTTTAGAGATCATACATGCGAGTGCCAGCTGCTTAGTATATGAATCAATTATGTCAATTATATCATGCCATCCTGTATACTTACACAACATGTATGTGAATTATTTCATCCCAACCTATTTTAGAAAGACATCATATAGTTTTGTCATGTCATCCTGTTTAGGTACTCATCATATGTTGAATTATGCCATTATATCCTGTTAAGTTATCCATCATATATCTGAAACTGTGTCATGCTATCCTGTTTAGTTAGGCATCGTATATGTGAATTTGTGTCATGCTGTCCTGTTTGGTTAGACAACATATATGTGAATTACTACATCTGTCTATCATACAATGTCTGTACGTTCAATTTCTTTTCTTCTTTATCAACCATTTGAATTGGAGGGGGTGATGGCAGTATCTAAGGGAGCAAAAACTCGTTCTTCACAAAAGACAGTGCTACCTGTCGATGCAGATAGAACCATGGTTGTAGTGGCCCACAAACTAGCCCCACCACACATAATCGAGACTCTTCCAGATTGCACACTTACACTGTTGGGTAGAGAACCAGCTACAACCCATCTAACCGCAACCCCAGCGGATAGTAACCCACTTATAGTTGACAAAGCACCATGTCCACCATAGAGTACCTCCACATGAGCAGTTTGTAAAGCTACTGCAGTGCCCAAAGCACGAAGACCACCACAGCTTACCCAAACTCCACGTTTAAAGCAGAAGAGCAACTGTTCTCAAGTCAGATTCCGTAGCTATGGTCCATACTCCTTTGTTGTTGCATCACTGTATTTACTCATACCAACTACTTTCGAATTTGTCGGATCTAATTGAAACTCCAATGGTGCAACAGGTATGTTTTAAACCTATTTCTTTAACTGGATTACTGTTCTAACTTCTTGCTCTATGTTGATTTCAGTTTAAGTTGTATAAACAGTTATGTTCTCATGTGATGCACATTACAAGTGCTGCCAATGTTGTGTAGTTTCTCACACTTATATTCTGTCTATGCTGTTGTGTCTTAAAAATATATGAGTTGAACTGTGTCTCTATCTTGATTAGGGAACATAAACTAGAATGATATGGACAATACAGTGACCATAGTACATAGATATATGTTTGTTTCATGATGTTATCCTGTCCACCTTACTACTGAACCGGTTTACCAAAATGAGTTTCGTATACTACAAGCTAAACCTGTGATGTGTCTGCTTGTTTCTCTTGTAGTATGCAAACAGAATATTGGAGAAGAGCACCCCACTATGCAATGGTAGAGAAAGTAATGCAGATAAGGTTCAAGATAGTGAGACAACCCTGTTGGTCTCCAAGAAAGGTGATAAAAACGATCTTGTAGACAGTGAGAAAACCCCACAGTCCTGCGTTGATGTAGTGTTCGAGTTACTGGCCAGTACCGCTGGCACAAGCTCTTCGAACTCGCTGCCTGAATCACTTCGGCTTCTTCAGTCTCAGCTACAAGCTGAAAGGCATCAGTCAGCTGTGCTGCGGCAAGAAGCCGAAGGACTGAGGAAGTCCCTGCAGAATTCAGATGCGTACTTTCTTGTGCAACAGCAAGCGCTGGAGGATTTAAGCGCCAAACAAGAGAAAGTTAATAAGCTTGCTAAGCATCTTGCCAGCATTATGGGTACCCAGGATATTGTTTCTTGAACTCTTCTAAGTGGTTTCAGTTCTGGACTTGTTTTGCTGCGGCGTTTATATGCTGCTTTGTTCCCTATATTTGCACTGGTGGTGAACTTTGATGCCCAGTGGATGTAATATGTGTAATAGCCGTGATAGCCTAGCATAAGTTGCCTGCTTATTTATTTCCTTGTTGTCTTGTTTATTTGTTTACTTGTAGTCAGTGTAGTTCTTTTTCCGCGGTTTGCTAGTGGCTGCAATAACCTATTTTTTAAAACTAGGCCACAATAACCATGGGCTAATATTTACTGTAGTGACACTGGGCCTCCTACGGGCCGTAGAAACAGTGGGCCTTCTACGGGCCGTAGAAACAGTAGGCCTTCTATGGGCCATAGAAACATTGGGCCTTCTATGGGCTGTAGAAACAATGGGCCTTCTACGGCCGTATCATCAATGGGCCTTATACGGGTTGTATGATCGATTGGCCAAACATGGTCCAATAACAGGTCGCATTATGGCCGTAAACGGGCTAGAGTTGGAATCGTCCGTTCATGGGCCGACCATAACGGGCCATCATTAATAGGCTATATTTGATGACGCTATGAAAATGGCCCAATGTATTAACGGACCACAAACGGGCCGACTCTAACCACAGGCTGAATTTGGCCCACAAGCAGAAAATGATAGTAACGGGCTGTAAGTAAACGAATGCTCGAAATGAGCCCAAGAATAAATGGGCTCTGAGAAGGCCGAAAGATAACATGGGCTGGAAACGGCCCCAACGGGCCCTTAATGGGTATAAAGTGATACACTGTTCATTACGGGCCAGTTTCACCACGGCCCGTTAATGGGTCTAAAGTGATACACTGTTCATTGCGGGCCAGTTTCACCACGGGTCGTTAATGGGCCAAGAGTTACATAGGGCCTCATATGGGCCGAAAGACGTCATGGGCCATACATAGGCCAAAAGTGAAAACGGGCTGGAATCATATTGGATGGCCCAGATGACGCTACTGGGCCTAATTCGGATAGGTCGTAACGGGCCTTGGGTTAGCGGGCTGTAAATGGGCTATATGCGAACAGGCCGTTAACAGGCTTTCCATGGGCCGGCCCGTCACCTTTTGACCAAGTCAAACGGGGCAGCCTTTTCACAGGAATGGGCCTCTGTTGGGCCGTGCCACGTGTCGACGTATCATAGGCGCCTTCTGTCCAATGAGTGGATGACATCTGTCCCAACAACGAGCTGACACGTGTTTCCTCCAGCCAATGATGATTTTACACGTGGAAAATCCCCATTGGTCGGGGCTGTTAACGGGTTATCGGATCCAAAACCCGACCTGATAGCTTAACGGCATTCCGCTATGGTGGATGCCATGTGTCGGTCACCCTTGACGAAAGCACTTCTGTGACGCGCGATTTATCGTCATGGAAGTGGACACTTCCGTGATGGTAATTTTGGTAATGTCATTGAACACTTCTACGATAGCACAGGTATGACTATCTTGATTCTGTCATAAATTTGTCATGGATGTACATGCATGACAAAAAACACGACCTACTGTGACAAACATGTATCATCATGGAAGTGTATTTTTTTGTAGTGACGGTAAATGTCCCTGCTCATCTTCAGTACAAGGAACATACTGTACTACTATCAAACTCCCTCCATTCCAAATTATAAATTTTGGTAGAGATTTCCACGATGGATCACATACAGATGTATCCAAATACATTTTAGAGTGTAGATTCACTCATTTTGCTCCATATGCAGTCCATGGTGGAATCTATACAAAGACTTGTATTTAGGAACGGAGAGAGTGCATATTTAAAGAAGAACGAACGAGGAACATGGTAAAGAAGAGCAATCAGATTTTGGATAATAAAATGTTGGTTGCGCAATGCCCACACATGATGAACCAGAGCGCATTAAGAATGCAACTCCCAGCTGTCTCTTGACCATTTCAGGCGGTTGGATGAAGATCCTACGTCTCCTAACCCATCTTCTTCCTTGTCTCTGATTCTTCCCATACAGAACACCGCACGGGCCGCCGGCCGGACCACCAGCCCCCACCGCCCGTGTTCCTCCGCCACCCCCACCCCCCACTCCTGCCCCAACCCCCACCCGCATCGAGTTTTCTTCGTTCGGTGAGGCCCCACAACCACCTGAGCCCCTTCGTTCGCACCGGCGAACTCCGGCGAGCTCTAAAAAATTTAGTCTACTGTGATTTAACTAGTGTGGAATATAAAAGGGGAAAACCATAAGCATTGGGAGTATAGTGTTGAGCGTGCCATGGCGGATCTGAAGGTGCAAACCAGACAAAGGCAACTTCGCAACCAAGACAAGAAATCAGAGTAAAGTAGTGACGATCTATTTTCTTGCTGCGATAAATAAGTTGAGTAGGTATGAAAGAGTACCGCCTCTAGTGTGGCGCCGTGTATGCATCTACTAAGAATTTGATGGTGCTGCGGTAGCGATGGCTGTCGGCAGCGTGGAACCAGATCTAGGAGGGTAGACGATGGTGGCGGGGCGCGGTGCACGAGACGGTCGTAGGAGTGGTGCCGGCAAGGTGGACGACGGCGGGGATGAAGCGAGAGGACGGGATGCAAGGATCCCGGTCCGAAGCCGTGGATGAGAGAGGTCAATCTCTTGTAATGGACGGCGTCGTAGGCATATCAGCTCCAACATGGTGGAGGAGGATGGCGGTGGATGGGGTGGCGGGTGGCGGCGGACGGAGGAGGGTGGGGTGGAGAGGGTGTTTTGGCGCCCACGGAGTACGAATGGGGAAAAGGGAGGTAGAGAGGAAGGGGGAACCAAGTATTCAGGGTGCGACGGAAGACGAATTCCGGAGCACCCCTACCTGGCGCGCCAAATGTCGGATTTAGGGTTCCGGCAGACCCTTGAGGTTCGAACACTGGGGTGCGTGCGGAGGTTTCGCCTTCTACCTACATGTTCCTCGTCGAATCGCTAGGATCTAAACTACGAGAAGAACAACACAAGAGACACAGGGTTTATACTGGTTCAGGCCACCATTGTGGTGTAATACCCTACTCCAGTGTGTGGCGTGGTGGATTGCCTCTTGGGCTGATGATGAACAATACAAGGAAGAACAGCCTCGCGAGGGTCTGTTCTTGTGGTTGTGTTGTCCCTTTGGAGGGGTTGATTCTAGATGCCTATCTTATCTCCAGATTCCTATCTAGATATCTCTACCCTGTGGGTGGCTAGTCCTATTTATAGGCGAAGGCCCTGGGCCTCTTCCCAAATATTGAGCGGGAAGGGCGCCAACAATTGGCCATTTTGAAGGGGAACATCTAGTACACTTATCCTGACTAAAGTTGGTCCTCGCCTGTCAAAGGCTCTGGTGCTGATGCGGACTTGGGCTCCACGGTGACCTCCATCCTGCCGTTGGACTGGTCTTGGTCTTGTTGCACCGAAATGGATGCCTTTGCTTGATGCTCTCGCCTGCGCTTGCTCCCCTTGCACCAAAGAGGAAAGAAGGACACTGCGCGGGCTGGCGCCCGGCTGGCGCCCTTGGTCGTCATGGCTTGCGTCATGGGCACCTCGCGAGGTACCCCGCCTTGAACTCTCCTCCTCCTCGTGAGCTAGCCTGACGAGGCCGTGCCTAAGGAAGCTCCTTGTCGTCCGCCCCGCGAGGCTTGGCCCCTCGCGAGGGTCTTGAGCTTGTGTTGATGAAGATGGGCCGTGCTGGGGCCCTTTTTGAGCCATGCCGCAGGCCGCAGGCAGGCAAGTCTGGGGACCCCCGTTCCCAAAACACCGACAATAGCCCCCGGGCCCAAGGCGCGCCCGGACTTGGCCGAGCAGAGAGGCGAAAAGGCAAGTGTGAAGCGTCGCGGGCCCTAACAGCCTGCGGCCTTGGGCGCCGCGTGGCGGTTGATTGGACGTGGGCGTCTCCGCAATCGCGCGAGTTGATAAGGAGCGGCATCTGCCCTCTGCCTCCTTTGCTCTCTCTAGTCTGCGAAGATGGAGGAGAAGGCCCGCACTTCACTGAAGACGCTTTATGAGAGCGGCCTGGAGAGCCCGCTGGCCGGCGAGGAGGACGGCCCCGCCAAGCTGCTTCCTTTTTTGGTTCGTGCTCTTGAAGATGTCGCGCTTGGCCTTGGACCTACGGCTGAGGCCGAGGCACGCGTCTTGTCTTCTGCGGCGCTGACGTGGGTCTTCACCCACATCTCTCTTTGCGACCCCAATGTCGACCTCGACAGCCTGCTGGAGCCAGCGAGTGGCGAGCATGCCGCTGCCACTGCTGAGGTCGTGAAGGGCCGTGCGGAGGCTCTGCTGGGGAAGTTCCGGGCCTTCAGCACCAGGCCGAAGCGGAGCGCTGCCAGCCCGGTAGCTCCACAAGGCGAACCCGCTCCGCGCAACTCTAGGTCCGGCAAGTGACTCCGTTGTGGCTCCCGTCCTGCTTTTAGTTTTTGCATATGTATCAGGCCTCGGGGAGGCGTTAAAACTTGCATTTGGTGCTGTGATAACAGTATGGACTGTAATATTTGCTTTTGAATTCCTTGAAATTTGCACTATTTCCTTCCTACTTGCTTGTGTCCTACGCCGGCAGATCCCGGCCCCGCGCATACCTCAGCCGCCGTTAGCCCCGACCGGAAACCAGGACAGGTCCAAGGAGTGAGGGGCTGCGTGACAAGTTAGGCTCCTGAGTTGCGATGCTCAGGAGTCCCCCTTGGCGCTCGAACAGCAAGTAGGGAGGTGAGATGTGGGGGTGGATCTACCGTTCTACGTCTGTAGAGCCCGGCCCCGCGCATACCTCAACCACCATTAGCCTCGATCGGAATCCAGGACGGGACCAAGGAGTGAGGGGCTACTTGACCAGTTAGGCTCCTGAGTCGCGATGCTCAGGAGTCCCCCTTGACGCTCAAACAGCCTTCATACCTTGGCTCCGCTCGGGGAGGGACGCGCGACGAACCAGGCCTGGGGGGCCTGGCTGGGTGGCGTGCGTCTGGGCGTGACCCAGGTGTAGCCCCCGTTCCCAGCCCCCTCGCGCGGCACTCCCGAGGGGAGGCGTTGTGATGAGGCTAGACACTGAGCTCTGGGCTCCCTGAGGTTGATGCGGCCCGGGGGCCACCCTCAGTTGTTTATCACCAGCGCGGAGCATAGCGCTTCCGTATGTGTACGGGCATAGCCGCTCCTCGGCAGTGTCGTCAGCCAGCACGGAGCATGGTGCTTCCATTGGTGCGTGGGAGGGGGCTCCCCTCCGGGAGGAGCCCCCGGGGCGTGTACAGCCCCGCCCTGACACGTGGCTGGCACGGTAGGGCTTGACGAGGTGTATCTGGGCACCCGTGAGCCAGCGCGGGACTCACGGGGCCCTACCTCAAGGCGGGTTGCGCCTGGATCTGGGCCTTATCTTGGAGTGTGTTCCTGTAAATTTGGCTAGATGCCGATGCTCTACGTCCTCGGGTCCCGGCTCTCGGGCTGGTCTCAGCCGTCGCTGGTATGCCGGGGCGTGATGCCGTGGGCAGACCAGAGGGTGAGGGCCGGAGAGCCGGTAGGAGCCCTGAGTCGCGATGCTCAGGCACCCCCCCTTTAACGCGCAAGATGGGTTAGATGTCGAAACTCTACGTCCTCGGGTCCCGGCTCTCGGGCTGGTCTCATCCGTCGCTGGTATGCCAGGGCGCGATGCCGTGGGCAGACCAGAGGGTGAGGGCCGGAGAGCCGGTAGGAACCCTGAGTCACGATGCTCAGGCACCCCCCTTTAACACGCAAGCTGGGTTAGATGTCAAAACTCTACAGCCTCGGGTCCTGGCTCTCAGGCTGGTCTCAGCCGTCGTGGGTATGCCGGGGCGTGATGCCGTGGGCAGACCAGAGGGTGAGGGCTGGAGAGCCGGTAGGAGCCCTAAGTCGCGATGCTCAGGCACCCCACCTTTAACGTGCAAGCTTGCGACATCCAGGAAGAAAAAAGGTACCATGAACAGGCACCAAACAACAAGCATGACGGGTCGAAAACATGGCCCTAAGATAAATGCAAGAGGGGTACATGCCACTAGGTCTGGCCCGAGCGGCTTGGGGATAATGCAGCCCGAGGGGCGCCCCCAGCAGAGTGAGCTAAGAACATGAAATAAAAGAGATACACGCCACAGGGACGGACCCACGCGGCCTTGTAATAATGCAGCCCTGAGGGTGCTCCCAGCTGGAAATGAAACTAGAAAGATGTCACCTGATGACGCTAAAGATGAAGGGGTGTTGATGCAGCAGACTCGGTGGGCTGCGGGAGCAGATCCTCACGAGCCCCCAGGCCCTGGGGCCTCGGGAGGCTCCGAAGGCGCTCGTGGCTCCTCGCGGCCCGTCTCCATCTCCACCAGGGTTGCGGAACGCCTGACCTCCTGAGCCTCCAGGATGGCCCTCATGATGCGCTGGTACGCAGCAGCCGCGTTCGGCGAGCCGTAAGGCATGCGAACGTAGCTGTGGGGCGGGCCCTCGCAGTGTCCCACTTGCGAAGGCCAGAGGCGCCCCTGAGACGCGGCTTGGTTGAGCCCTGGTATGTCGATGCAGATGCGCAACCCACCATCCTCGCCTGGATGGGGGGCCACAGCGGGTAAGCGGCGGCTGCCTCTCATGACCCTTGACTCCTGTAGCTCCTGAATGGCCTTGCTGACGAACTCCTGAGGGTTTGGCCCTCCTTGCCTTGCTCCTTCTTGATGGAAACGTGCTTCGAAACACGCCTCCAAGTGGTGCCCAAGCGCCTCCCTCGTGAACTTGGCGAGGTCGACGGCCCTCCAGGGGAGAGCCCCCGAGCCCTGCCTGAGGAGGGCGCCGGGTGCGCTTCCCTATGCGATGGAAGGAGGTTCCCCCTGAGCAGACGCGGGCCCAGAGGGACCTGCCTCCTGAGGGGCCGGGCCAGTCGATGCCTTCTTCTTCTTGGGGGCAGCCTCGGGAAGCCTCCTGCTTCCGCGATCCGGGTCTTCCAGTGATGCGGCTTGAAAGGCTCTCTCCAGGGAGCAAACTACATCTCTCTCTTCGCAGGGCACCGTGATGACTCCGCCACTTCCTGACATCTTGAGGACGTTGTAGCCGTGGTGGGTTACAGCCATGAACTTGGCCAGTGCTGGGTACCCGAGGATGGCGTTGTACGACAGGCGAATGTGGGCGACGTCGAAGTCGATGAGCTTGGTGCGGTAGTTGTCGCGTGCCCCGAAGGTGACAGGGAGGCGGACCTACCCAATCGGGACCGTGGAGCCGTCGGTGACTCCAAAGAAAGGCTTGGTTGCCTGAAGCTGACTGTAGGGTACATGGAGATTGTTGAATGTTTCCACGGACAGGACGTTGAGCCCTGCCCCACCATCGATGAGGGTCCTGGTGACTAGCACGTTGCTGATGATTGGGGAACAAAGCATCGGGAGGACTCCGGATGTGGCCGCGCACTTGAGCTGATCCACTGAGCTGAAGGTGATGGCACATGCCGACCACCTGAGAGGGCGCGTGGCCTCGAGCTTGGGGAGGACTGCATTCACTTCGTGGGTGAACTGCTTGAAGATGCACTGAGAGGCTGGGGCTTGAGCTCCACCTAGGATGCAGGCGATCGCACGTGGTTCCTGGAAGCCTCCAGCCCCTTCGTCCTGATGACGGTCCTCATTTCTCCTTGGCTGGGGCGGTAGCGGAGGGAGGCCTGCGTTACCTTGCGGGCGATCTCACGAGGATGATCCCTCCAGCCTCCCTCGCGAGGCGGGTCCTGCCAGCGATCCTCGCGAGGTTGGGCGCGCCACCCTTGACGTGGGCCGCGGTCTTCCCAGCATCCTGCGTTCCTTCCTCCTCCTCGGCCGTAGCCCCGGTCGCTGCGGTCGGGACGCCAGCCGGTCCGTCCTTCATGCACGGCCCTGAGCTCTTGGCATTCATTGGTGTTATGGGTGTGGAGGTCGTGGTACACGCAGTACCGACTGCCCTTGGAGGATTCGGGCTGATCTCTGCCCCGCTTGGTGTCTGGTTCTGCCGCGAGCACGGCAACCCCCTTGCGCTTCACGTCCTTGGCCTTGGGCTTCTTCTCTTCAGGGTCTGCGGCAGGCAACTCGAGGAGGGAGAGACGCCCTTCCTCAGTCCTGGCGCACTTGGTCACCAGGTTGAACAGCTCCAAGTAAGTGCACAGATCTTCATGCATTGCGAGCTCCTACTTCATTTTGACGTCACGCACGCCGTCAGAGAAGGCTGAGATGATGGCCTCCTCGGCCACCTTGGGAATCTTGAGGCACGCGTTGTTGAAGTGCTGGATGTACTTCTGCAGGGTTTCCCCTGGTTGCTGCTTGATGCGGCGCATGTCGCTCACGACGGGTGGCCGGTCGCTGGTACCCTGAAAGTTGGCGATGAAGCGGGTGCGTATCTGGTCCCAGGAGGAGATCATGCCTGGGGCCAGGTTCAGAAGCCAGGTGCGAGCCCCATCCTTGAGAGCCATGGGAAACCAGTTCACCATGACCTTCTCGTCTCCGTTGGCAGCCTTGATGCCCAGCTCGTAGAGCTGGAGGAACTCTGCAGGGTCAGCCGTGCCGTCGTAGCAAGGAGGCAGGTGTGGCTTGAACTTGCCGGGCCACGCGACGGTGCATAGCTCGGTGGTGAAGGCGCAGCAGCCCGCTGTGGTCACAGGAGGCCTTGGAGGACGAAGGGCTCGGTCCTGCGAGTCCCCGTGCGCCGCAGCTAGGTGTAGCGGGGGGTCTTGACGTGCTGGAGCAGGAGCATGGTCGGGACGAGCCGGAGCAGGGAGCGGTCGGGCAGCTTCTCGAGGGCGAGGGACCTCTTGGCAGCTCTGCTCCTGCCACGCTGGTTCCTGACGGGGCGGGTTCCACCCAGGGGCCGCGCGCCTCGGAGCCAGGGCACCTTCTTGAGGGGGAGGCGGCTGAGGCGCCCCAGGAGCTTCATTGCCTGCGCATGGTGGGGCGCGGTGCAGCGAGAAAGATGGCGCGAGGGAGCCCCCAACGGTGTGGACGAGTTCGGGGACTCGGTCGAGCCATTCTTCGTAGACGTCATCGACTGGGCGGTAGCGCAGGAGCTCGTTTGCCGCGATGAGCGTAGCTCGAGCCTCCATGGCCGCGCTGGGCGCGCGGGATGAAGAACCAGCGGGGGTGAGCCAGGGCGTAGCGGTGCGGCCATCTCGCCTCATGGACGGGTGCTGGGACGATGCTTGCTGCTCGTTCCCCGCCGGGCCGGGGGCGGCGTTGACGGCAGGCGACGGGGAACGACGAGGGCGCCCGCCGACGGGAGCCATCTGGGTGATGCAGGAAGCAAGGGCGGCTGGTGCTTGGCGCGAACCCGGCGTGCGTCAGACATGGTCGCGACGGTCGGAGAAGAACAGGGCGACGGAAGACGAATTCCGGAGCACCCCTACCTGGCGCGCCAAATGTCGGATTTAGGGTTCCGGCAGACCCTTGAGGTTCGAACACTGGGGTGCGCACGGAGGTTTCGCCTTCTACCTACCTGTTCCTCGTTGAATCGCTAGGAACTAAACTACGAGAAGAACAACACAAGAGACACAGGGTTTATACTGGTTCAGGCCACCATTGTGGTGTAATACCCTACTCCAGTGTGTGGCGTGGTGGATTGCCTCTTGGGCTGATGATGAACAATACAAGGAAGAACAGCCTCGCGAGGGTCTGTTCTTGTGGTGGTGTTGTCCCTTTGGAGGGGTTGATTCTAGATGCCTATCTTATCTCCAGATTCCTATCCAGATATCTCTATCCTGTGGGTGGCTAGTCCTATTTATAGGCGAAGGCCCTGGGCCTCTTCCCACATATTGAGCGGGAAGGGCGCCAACAATTGGCCATTTTGAAGGGGAACATCTAGTACACTTATCCTGACTAAAGTTGGTCCTCGCCTGTCAAAGGCTCTGGTGGTGACGCCGACTTGGGCTCCACAGTGACCTCCATCCTGCCGTTGGACTGGTCTTGGTCTTGTTGCACCAAAATGGATGCCTTTGCTTGATGCTCTCACCTGTGCTTGCTCCCCTTGCACCAAAGAGGAAAGAAGGACACTGCGCAGGCTGGCGCCCGGCTGGCGCCCGGCTGGCGCCCTTGTTCGTCATGGCTTGCGTCATGGGCACCTCGCGAGGTACCCCGCCTTGAACTCTCCGCCTCCTCGTGAGCTAGCCTGACAAGGCCGTGCCTGAGGAAGCTCCTTGTCGTCCGCCCCACGAGGCTTGGCCCCTCGCGAGGGTCTTGAGCTTGTGTTGATGAAGATGGGCCGTGCTGGACCCTTTTGAGCCACGCCGCAGGCCATAGGCAGGCAAGTCTGGGGACCCCCGTTCCCAGAACGCCGACAGTTTCTGGCGCCAACCATGTATATGAATAGGAATCGGGGAGGGAGTCAATTACGGCCGAGGACACACTGTGTTTTGGCGCCCACCCTGTATGAATCCGGGTGAGAGGCGGTTACATCACATTTGCGTGAAATTGCAAACCTACCCCTATCGAAACCTATAGAAATCCAGCAGATAGGCTTTGCGTGGCAGGGATAGGCAGTAGTAATTTCCATCTCGTAGATTTTGGTTTCGAGCGGTTACTGCGACTTTCCCCGCTTTGTTCAAATTTTGTAGAGTGCATGTTTACGCTCGTGCCAACTCAATTCGAATCCTATTTGTATTCTATTTTTTTCCGGGCGGGATCCATTTTCAATTGGAATTACATTCTATACACATCATTTTTTTATATATACTTTCAAAAGCACAACAAAGAATTATGCTGCTTTACAATTCGAAAAAAATTAACCAAATTATGTTCTATTAAAATGTGTGGATCAGTAATATCTACATATTAAATAACAATAGATGTGCGTGAATTCATATGAGTATGAATGTTTGATAGATCAATTTTGGTTCGAGTATGGATTACATGTATCATCATCTCGAATTCAAATATTTGAAGCCCTTTTATGTTCACTCCTTTCACGCCCATATCTCTCGCATGCATGCTCCTTCAGGTAGCTATCACTCTCTTTTCTCCAGCTCACCCGCACGCTCACTTCATGTTTCTCCTATCCTCGCAAACATGGTCTATCGACGTATCCCTTGAGAAGTGTCACACTCCTCCCTATCATTATACATTACACGGTTTTCATTATCTCTCACGTCTCTACTGTTCTCTGGTATCACTCGGTACCTAAGCTTTCTTTTTCACCGCCACACACACAGTCTCCACTCGTCTTTCACTTTGTCTTTCTCTCTATGGGATTCTCTCACACACCCTATATGTCTCTACATATGACCCATACCACTAAAATTACTCTCTCTCTCTCTCTCTCTCTCTCTTTCTCCTGTAGACACTAGACAAACGGTGGAGTACATATACGAAGAGAAGAGGCGCACGCACGCAGTCGGCCTCTCGTTGTCTCGCACACATGAGTGTTACAAAAAGGCGACATTAACAAATAAACACTAATACCCTAGGTGCACAATTGTTGCATTCGCGGGTACCGGGTACGTGGTGGGGCACCTTTGTAGGAATATTCAGCTCGCGTGATAATTTGATTCGTAGGAGTTGATGGTCGGGACCACAGGTGAACGACTTGGAGCGCGGTGGTTCGCCAGTTGCCACAGATCGAGTGACCATGTTTAAAATATCGTTTTTTAGCGGGGTTAAGAGTTTCGATTTCCAATGGCGCGTTATAAGTAGTAACTAGTTTTTAGAACTATTGGTATGGAGCAAAAATGGAATTCATAGTACTATGTACCTCCCTCGCGTATGGTTGTATGGGTTTATGTTGCGAGATGTTGAACCTGGTAGTTCTAGGGCAAATACTATGGTTTAGATTTAAATGCTCGTTTTCAGTAATGAAAATCAGAAGGGGAAACTCTTCTTTGATTAAAAAAACTACTACCTCCATTCTTGTTTACTAGTCCCCATCGTACTTTGGGTCAAAGTTTGTCCACGAATTTTACTTGTAAAATGTGAATGGAAAACGAGATTTTGTTATACCCAAACAAAATGGACTGGAGGGAGTGATTGCTCTGACACGGATGCAACCTCTCATAGCGCAGATATTGAACCGACGCGCCGGCCAAGAGGGCCGCACTCGCTGCAGTCCCGGCTGAGCACGCCTCCTCGCCACGTGCAACCAGCTTAAGACTGCCCCGCCTGCCTTCATTGAATCCACGCGTGTGCCGGCAACACGTCCTTCCGCGAGCCGGCAGGCATTTTAGAACACAAAAAATGACTAAAATATAATCAATTTACGCATGGTCTTGACTTGTTGTGCTCGCACTGGTAGCAGGAACTAGTAGAGGTTTTTCTTTATTTATAACTCTCCTCACATTTTTTTGGCTTTGAAGTGAATCATGGTTGTGGACATTATGTATGAATGTGCAAATATCTGTGAACATGAGTTTGATGTGGAAGTTGAACTTGGAATGTCGAGCTTGCGCATGAACTATACCATGTCCAATGCTTCGTCTGTTATTGTTTGGAAAGTAATTGTTGTTATTACACGACACAAAAAACATTTTGTGCCACATCAGTAGATGCACGGACATCACAACAGGCATGTTGGCTGGATAAACATTTGAACCTAGCTATTATGAAGGTAATTTTGTATTGACAAAAGTTTTAGATAGCAGGAGACGCCTAGCCTGCTCTGCCTCTGCTAGCTTATTTCTGGCTTCTTCCATCTCTTCTTTGGCTTGGGTGAAGAGAGCATCTAACTGCTCTTTTCGCTTCTTCAGGAACTCAGCTACATTCTCAAGTGCTGCTGCATGCTTTCTTTTAGCCTTTACTAATGCCACGAGGACACGAACAGCTGACGACTCCACATGGCTTGTGTGTAATCCAGCATCATCTGGGAATTTGCACCTTGTGTCTAATCCAGCATCATTAGGGAAGTGGCACCTTGTGTGTAATCCAGCCTCATTTTGGAAACATGATCTCGAGGTTGACCATACTTCCCTCCTCGCATGAACTGCATCCTGACATGAAGTTACTTCTATTTTAGATCAATACTCAGAGCAACCTAGATCCATTTAGTATAAGCCAGATAAACAGAACTCGGAGAAGTGAATTCAAAAGGAAAAAAGAAATATAAAAACAGACTACAAGGTGAGAACACCCACTTCCTACATCAAGCTAAAAATGAAAGCATTAGGACAATTAAGACTCTTCTTATTACACATCGAAGAACACCACGCTTAAGAGAAACAGAAACTACAACATATACACATCGAAGAACACGAGGCTAAATGAAAGTAATTGAAAGGGTGTTACTTACCAAAGCTCGTTTTATAGGTTCGGTGCAACTCCTCTTTAACTTTCCACGCTCCTTGAAGATGTCCCGAATATCCCGTGTTTGGTCTTCATTGCTCCTCTGCATGTTCGCACTCGTAGTTTGAAAATCTCAACATGGCAAGAAAAATATACTACTAGTAATACTCGCGCATCTTGTGGGCAACATTAAAGCACTCGTCTGCCATGTTAGAGCATCTCCAACAGAATCGCAACGCGTGGCGCTTTAAAAAAGCGTTTACAATGCTGAGATCGAGAAGTAGAGACTAGAGAGTAGAGGATAGTTCTCAGCATAGATAGATAAAAAAAGATAATTCAACTACTCCTTGTTGTCTGACTCCTCAGTGATGTCCTCCTCCAACATCTGACTGTATGCGTGAAGATACTGATCGTCGTCAAATTCCTAGGGCGACGCTGCTCCTAGCCTCATGTTGAATTGAGCGTACGCTTTTCACCTACGCTTGTCCTCACGATAGGAGGCTCGCACCGCCCTCCTCTTATCCCTCTCCACCCTCCTTTGCACGTAGAACTCGCGCTCGTTGATGATGTCCTGCGGGAGGTGTTGGTGCCACAACACCATGGCTTCCTCGTCCATATCGGCGATGCCGAGACGGTGCTCCTGCCTCCGGTTGTCGCGACGATCCTCGTCGGTGCTAAGCCGCGGCAGAGGCGCGAGCTCCTGCGCCCGCTCCCGCGTCGGCACGTTGGGGAAGTTCAATGTTCTATGAAGCCACCGGAGGCGCCACGCCGTCGCGTCATACGCGTGGGCGGCCTCGTTGGCGGTGTCGTAATTACCGAGGCCGAGGCGCATCCCGCGGAACCGGATCTCAGCGGAGAAGCCGCCGGAGGGGCGCGCGTGGACGCCGCGGTATCCCCAAGTTTCCCGGCGACACGACGGCATGGTGGCGCGGCGGCGGCGAGGCAAGAAAGAGCGGGAGAGAGCGATGGCGAGGCACAGAGCGGGGAGAGAGTGGTGGCAAGGCACAGAGCGGTGGGAGGGCGTTGGATTTTATAAAGCGCGCCGGACGCCGCGCGCCAAAACTAGCGCACGCCCGGCCACTTTTTCCCACGCGCGCGCGATCCTTTCCTGACGTCTCTGCTAACTCTACTCTCTTCTCTACTGTTATATTTATTTTATATTTAATATTTAATATTTATCTCTACTTCTCTACTGTCTACTTTTTTTCTCTATACTTTTTTTTCTTGCAATATAGGCTGTCTGATTTATATCTGACAGATAGGAAGGAAACAAATGGGAATTTTGCAAAAAGATACCCATACCCCTCTCCAGATTTGCAAATAAGGCCTTCCCTCGTTCATCCTTTTCTCCCACAAGATAAATTATTCATATAAATGCATCTTGATGCATGCAACGCATGGGCATCTTGCTAGTTCTAAAAACCTTTCCATCATTTGCCACACTACTGGTTGCAGATGAAAAACCTACCCAAGCATAGCGCGATACAGGAGCGACGCACAATTACAAGCTGATATTCTATTGGACATGGAGGCTATAACCAATTACTTTTACAGGAACAATAGCATCCAGGAAATCTGAAGGGTAGGTATGAACAAAATTGGAACTGCACATGTACTGCTAAGTGATTCAATAGACACATTACCAATCGATGGAGGAGAACGATGGTCGCAGCGGCCTCTGTGAGTCATGGTCGGCAACGGGAGTCAGTTCATTGTCCATGACGGTGGTACTTCTGTGCTTGGCATCGGCTTCCGGGAAGCAGATCCGAGACCGTGGAACACGATGCCGGGGAAGAGGCTCCGTGTACGACGACGACGGTGGACCGGCTCCTGTGCGGCGTATGAGGTCACGATGAGGTAGATGCGCTGCGATGGACGAGTGCGCCGATGTAAAGGGGGAGGATCACGAAGGCTGCGGTGCCGTGGAGAAGTCTATTTTGCGGTGGGGATAGAAATGGGGAGTATTCAGGTGTACTACTCTGGATGCCGGGGTGGGGTTGGCTGGGTAGGGTGAACCTGAAGTTACGAAAACAGGCCCCTGCCAAGCGTCATCCGTAGGCCTATTCCGAAGGCTATGATGGTAACTTCCCACTGCTCGATTCAGGGTCGCGGGAGATTTTCCCGCCGACCTCAAAATTTTGTGACACTCGACTCTCCGTGTGGCGTGTTGAGTGATTCGGCTAAGCAACTAGCGAGTAGTAGTAGTAAACTCTGCATATTAGGTTTGACCGAAGTCAAACTTCCTAAAGTTTGACCAAGTTTATAGAAAAATCTAAACATTTACCATAACAAATATGTATGATGTTAAAGTACATTCAATAATGAATCTAATGGTATTTATTTGTTATTGTATATGTTGATATTTTTTGATATAAGCTTTCTGAGAGTTTACAAAACTTGACTTTGACCAATGCTAATACGCGGACTTAAATAAAAATGGAGGGATTACACATTTGTTTTGTTAGTTTGTAGTGAACTAATCATTTGTTGAAATTGTGAAATAAATATATTAGGCTATTGACTATGAATGTAATGGTCTATACAATTCAATAGTTACAATCATTGTTGAATCCCAAGATGTATACAAGGTCTATAGTACTTCACAACATGCTCAAACTCACATAATCCCAGTCAAATGAGAATCTAAATGCATTTCATAGTTATTACTTTGTAGGATGCAACAAAAACAACCATAACTCTACATCAGCCATTATAGAAGCAACATTTTGACATATCCCAAAGTGTGAATGAAACGTGCAGAGAGAGCTTTTGAAGATGGAGCAGATAGGGCGGGAAAGATTGTATGTCTGTGGATTAGAGAGTAGGAGACAAACCTAATGAGACAGAGAGAGATAGATAGAGAGAGAAAGAGAGAGGAAGAAGTTAGGTCTGTGAGAAAGATGGAGACATGTCTTATACGTGAGATGCGTGTGCATCCGGATTCTGTATATGTGGAAGGAGAAGAGACAACATGTTTGATGAGAGAGCTAGAAAAACATGGACGAGAGGTAAAGGATCTTGTGGGTTGAGGGATTGAAAATTTTGTGCGGGGGAGAGAGGGATTGGTAATTTTGTGCAAGAGAGAGAGAGAGGGTGGGGGGAGGAGTCAGTCATCCATCGTCACATCACCCTGCTTCCAAATGATCCTGCATTCTCTAGCGCGGTGTGGTCGCCGTCTTCGATCTGCTCGATGCCCTCTTTGAAGATTGAGGTGTTGTGCATGTTGGGGTGCAAAGAAGCACAAGCAAGAGTGGTCGCCGTATAACCTTAGATGGGGATGAATTGTGTGCTCGGGGGAGGGTGTGTGTGTTGTGCTGCGTCTCTCTCTCTCTCTCTCTCTCTCTGTGTGTGTGTGTGTGTGTGTGTGTCAGATATTGAGAGAAAACAAACCTAAGGAGAGAAATGGGTATTCACGAAGAGATTGTGCGGGCCTTGAGGTGGGCAGGGGCCACGTAAGGGTGTCAACAAATGTGCGCGTTGATGCATGTGTTGCATGCGGTCGTGCGAGGGACGGACGAATCGAGAGAGATAGTTGTTGTGTTACGGATGCTCCTCTCTCTATCTCTCTCTCTCTCTCTCACACACACACAAGTAAACTAGAAGACCATTCTCTCATGTATACACAACGTATCGGCATCTGTCTATGTCTCACTCATGCATGATCATTTGCACATTCACACCTCTCTATGTGTGTATCACACGCACACCGTCTCCACATTGCCCTTCCGCCTCAACACACATATGGACACATACACATGTTCTCTCTCAGTCACACACACAAAATTAGTATTATAAAAAACTAGGGCGCACCTAAAACATCCAAATCCAAATAAACACGGTGACACACCATTCGATCGACTGCGCGGCCGCGGTTCACGCGCTTGCACAGGATTCGGTATCATCGCTGTGGTACTAACTAATAAAAGGAGCGCTGCCTAAGTCTAATGTTTATGTGTACTAGTACGGTTTTATTTTAAGTTTGACCAACCTTATATAAAACTAAAGTAAGCTCCCACACACGCACTCATCAATATGTCGCCGCCGCCATTGTGCATGCCGGCGCCCGCCTGCTCCGGCCAACAATTTCTCGCCCATAACCGCCGTGTCGCCGCCATCCCTGTGCCATGAAGCCGAAGGCTCGCCCGCTCACGTCGTCTACAGTTCCTCCTCGCGATGCCGCCGTGCTGCCAAGTACGCAAGCAGCTAGTGGAGCCACGTCTATGCACGCAGCGTACGAAGAGGAGGACGAGCGTGTGCTCCAGCACGCCGGTGAGGAGGAACTAGCGTGTCATTGTCGTCTCCGCCCGCGTGGAGGAGGCGCGCATGGTGGCTGTCGCGGTGGAAGCCGGTCACGCGCGCATCGAGCCCGCAAACCGGGTGCGGATGCGGTATCTACCTTCGAGACCTTGAATGCCATGTGGATCCTGCAATCTAAAGGAGCAATTTGGGTCAGTCAACTCTTGTGAGCCGTTTGATGCAACATGGATCACTAGAATGGCTTCTTCCACCTCTTCTATCGTCTTCTTCCTTCGCTCCGTCAAACTTCTTTCACAAATCGACTGACCCAAATTATACTACTAGTACGAACGTATTAAGTACAGTAGGAACACGAAGATACAAGCAATAGTACCAACTCCAAGAAGAATAGTAGTAAGACATAGTACTAGTACTACTGTACGTACTAAAGAGCTCAAATAACGAGAAAAAACATAAACATAGTTCTGTTGGGGCCTCAGCACAACACACCCTTGAAAATAAACTAAGCAACTAGTCTGCTTGACACTGCAGTAGAACCAGCATGAGCGACGGCACTGCCACCTACTCGGAGTCCGAGTCCACGTCCTCGACTTCGTCCTGGTCCCTCTTCCTCTTCCTCTTCGCCAACGCTTCTTTGCTTGAACCGGACACTGGGCTCTGCTTCTTCATCCAACCCTTGTAGATATTTAAACAAAGGTAGGCATCCATTGCTGCGTATAGGATGTGATCTTCATCTAATGTCTTCGACTCCCATGCATGATGAAACTCGTGATGAGGTTTCTTCAGTTTAGCGTACAAAGGATCAATCATGGCTGCTGCCAGGGTCAGCATTGAAGGTTGAGAGGAGGACACCAGGCTTGCCTTCTAGAGATCAAAGGGCTGGCCTACAACGAGACCTATCCAACGTAGGACATCCCTGTCATTCTTAAAGCCTACAGTAACGAATGTCACTCTGTTGTCCTTGAGGAAGTTCTTAAAATCCTGGCACTCAACGTCGGCATAGCATATGTGGTAGATTAAGCAAACATTATGTACACAAACCTGGATCACGGTGGGCTTCTTCCTCTCTTCGTCCTTTAGATACTTCTCTCATCCCAGGACTGTGGTGTACTCAATGTCTAGCCCGGCGACCCACTCATCCATTGAACTATTGAACATGCGTAGGGAACGAGCAAGGCATGCTTTCACCATGTCGGATCCACGTGTGTAGATGACGATGAACTCATCGCCGGTGATGGCTCTGAACTGGTACTCAGTGGCGACCATGGAGATTTGGGAGGCCATGGATTTTGGAGGAGGGTTAGGAGAAGTTGAACTGTTGTACCTTGCAAAAAAAAACTGGGAGCGAACTAATGTGAAAGGACGGGACGACTCGGAGCAAACTGTTGTAAGGTAGAAGACAGGGATAAGTAGGGCGTGCGAACGGCGTGGGGTGGCTGGCTTGCCCGGTGGATAAACGGCTGCAAGCCCCCAAAGAGTTCTCGAGAACTATGCGGGACCCACTAGATGTCATGTCTACTAGACCCATATCATAGGCCTGACGGTATAGCTTCTGCCTGTTCGCATGCCATGCCGGCGTGTGGATGTAACTTCACTTAATTCTGTCAACCGTCACGCCCTTGAGACCTTCGCCTCCCTTGCGCGGTTGCGCCCTTTGAGACTTTGACCGGTTATAAATGAGCAATTTTTTTTGCCTACTACGCATGCATGATTCACCACATAGGGTGGTACATTATTTACAAGAATACCATCTAATCTATTGTCAAAGCTATACTTAGCGATTAAGTGTGCCACCTTATTGGCCGAATGGCTAATCTTTGACAATTGAAGATTGTTGATCAACTTCGAGATGCTCAACTCTTTCATCTTCAGGTCTCGCATAGCAGACCTGTCATAGTCCTCCGATGCAAGAGACGCTACCACAAAAGCGCAATCAGTCTCTAAAATTACAGGACTATGAAGAGAAATACCTTGTAGAGACCGGCAATGCAAGCCCTAAGCTCCGCTTCCTCCACGCTTTGACAGGCATCAATGAAATCCCACGACCAAATTTATACTAAAAATATCAGTATCTACAATACTAATTATAATGAGTATAAGAACTACATTTTATAATGAGTGTAAAAATATTGATTTGACATTGTGAATGTTGATAGTACATTTTTCTATAAGTCTGGTGAAAGTTGAGGTACATTGACTTTAGACAAAACTTAAATGCACAATGCAGACTAGTTCCTCTGTCCTGGTGCGTGCCATGTCCTATCTTGTCATCACAGCAAGGTTAGCTATTAGAGTACCACTAGCTCCCTTCTAGTTTAAAGGGCTCGATTCAAAATTTTCACCTACTCTTAGCAAGATAGTAGAGGCGGTGGAATAGTTTTTGAAGTCTGCAAAAGTACTCAACTAATATTGTCGTTCTTCACAAAAAAATGTGTTTACCAGTGCATGCATGAACACTAGTTACTCTAACCCCCCTCTCTTCTTTAATTCTTTGTCACATCAGCATGTTTGCTATTCCTGTGTGCATGATACTAGCTAAGATACCACCATTATGGCCAGCCTTAATCATCGCATGCAATAATTTAGTGCACCCTTGTGTGGGGCGTGTATGTTTTTAATGTCTTGAGACTATACCTAGCCCGGCATGCAAGATGACTTATTATGCACCGTTCCCCATACCTGCAGGAAGCCCGTTCGTCTCCAAATATTTTCCTCTCCATGTGTGGAAACAATATGCCTGCCAAACTCTCCTTCTCCCTCCGAAGGTCCCACCACTCCACCCCGTGTGAAAAAATCTGCATGCATGACTCTCCTCCCCCCACGCTCGTCCAATCCGTTGTGACCAGCTATATTCCACTCCTTCCCTCCCCCATAATTTACTACAACAAATATGCCCACATAGCTGTTACTTAACTACAGGTGCATTGGGTCACTGACATATGGGCCCAACAGGGATCCAGCCCACATGTCAGTGACGCAACTGGACCTGCAGTTAAGTCAGTGCAGCTCAGTCCATATCTTACATAGGTGTGCCATTGCTCGCTATAAATACTGCGCCTCCCACGACATCGCTATCTCCTAACCATCATGTTCACGTTCATCGCTATCTCCTCCCCCTCTCTCTCACATCGACCACCATGGCATCGGCCCTCCCAAGCCCTAGGAGCCCCTGGCTGCACCACGCGGACGGTCACCCATCGTTGTTCCGTTCCTCGCCGCCACTAGTCGAGGAGGACACGTCGGTGTTCCGCTCCTCGCCGCTATGCGACGCGTCGCCGTTCCGTTCCTTGCCGCCACTAGTCGAGGAGGATGCGTCAGCATTCTGCTCCTCGTCGCGATGTGACGCGTCGCCGTTCCGTTCCTCGCCTCCACTAGTCGAGTTGGACGCGTCAGCGTTCCCAATCTCGCCAGCACGCGCGTCAGAGGACGCGTTGGCTCCCCGCTACGAGGAGAATGCTGCGCCGCCCGCCGAGGCCCCCAGCCTTGAGGAGATTTGGAAAGAAATGGATGTCGCCTTGTGGGATGCTTTGCCTCCAGCAGAGCGCGCCAAAATAGAAGCGGAGAAGAAGGCCGAGGAAGAGAAGCGCACCACAGAACAAGCTGCCTAGGAGGCCTATGTCGCGTCCGAGAGAGTCAGGCAATTGACTCTTTGGCAGAAGGCTCGTGTGAGGGCCGTGAGGGTGGACGAGGACGCCCGTGCCGACGCCCTGAATGCAGTCGGGCCCAAGCGCCTCATCTATGCTTCACGGTACGTGGACCAGGTGCGCGCTTCCAGCGAGGAGGAGTACCTGTTGGCGCCGGATCACCACACCGGTGAGATCGCGCTCGCCCGCTGGCAAGCCGCCAATCAGCACCTCACGAGTTGCGAGGCTGAGGAAGAGGCGTTGTGTCGGCGCGCTGGGAAACGGACGCGCACCAGGGCACTCGTGGCGCTCCGCAAGCGCTCCTGCGAGCGCCGTGGCTTTTAGCAGGAGTATAATATTTGTTTCGTAAGGCGATCTCATTAGTTTTGGGACGCAAATGATAAATCCCGAACGTTCAGGAATTTTTAGCGTCCTTAATTAAGTATGTAAAAGGGAAAGTTGCGAAACCTTGTGTATTCGTACGCATTTTGCAAGTACGTGCACATAGCACAAACATTACTATATACTATCGCTCTACACGTCTCTCTCGATATATGCTTGCAGACTATGCTACTCCCTCCGTCCAGGTCAATAAGTCATCTTTGTTTGTGCACCGTGACCAAGAAGGAGGGAAGACTTATACACCTAGACGGAGGGAGTACTACTATTACTTATGTACGTGCAAATGCATGTTTTAACATTACGATCCAGTTTTTTCGTAAAAGTAGAAAAACAGCACTAGCCAAGCTTGTGAAATGATTCAATGCAAAACAAATGCAAAAATGCTCGTTTGATTGTTTACTTTTAGCTTCCTTCTCTGTGGTTATTTCTCTATCATACTTTGTACGGAGTATCTCACAGGTTGGAAAGGCATTCAAATTCCCAAACCGCTTCCTACACCCTGTATCGATTGTTTTGCCTAACAAGTTGTGCCGTGCAATTGGAATTCCAACTTGAGTACTACTACTAGTAGGAGTACCAAGGGCCAGTTCTTTTAGGCTTCTATATTAGTAATCCCATAACTACTACCTCCGTCCTGGTTTATTGGTCCTGTAGGACCTTGAAGTATGTCTAGAGGGCGGTGATTAGACTACTTGACCAATAAAAACTTAACCTTTTCCCAATTTTAGAGTTTGGCAGATTTTAGCTATTTTAGGACAAGTCAAGCAATCATCACACAATTCAAGAAAGCATGCAAAGAGTATATAGACAGCAGAAATTAAAGCATGCAACTTGCAAGAAAGTAAAGGGAAGGGTTTGGAGGATTCAAACGCAATTGGAGACACTGATGTTTTTGGCGTGGTTCCGATAGGTGGTGCTATCGTACATCCACGTTGATGGAGACTTCAACCCACGAAGGGTAACGGCTGCGCGAGTCCACGGAGGGCTCCACCCACGAAGGGTCCACGAAGTAGCAACCTTGTCTATCCCACCATGGTCGTCGCCCACTAAGGACTTGCCTCACTAGCGGTAGATCTTCACGAAGTAGGCGACTTCCTTGCCCTTACAAACTCCTTGGTTCAACTCCACAATCTTGTCGGAGGCTCCCAAGTGAAACCTAGCCAATCTAGGAGACACCACTCTCCAAGAAGTAACAAATGGTGCATTGGTGATGAACTCCTTGCTCTTGTGCTTCAAATGATAGTCTCCCCAACACTCAACTCTCTCTCATAGGATTTGGATCTGGTGGAAAGAGGGTTTGAGTGGAAAGCAACTTGGGGAAGGCTAGAGATCAAGATTCATATGGTAGGAATGGAATATCTTGGCCTCAACACATGAGTAGGTGGTTCTCTCTCAGAAATGGTAAGTTGGAAGTGTAGGTTTAGTCTGATGGCTCTCTCCACGAATGAAGAGGAGGTGGAGGGGTATATATAGCCTCCACACAAAATCTAACTGTTACACACAATTTACCAAACTCGGTTGGACCGAATCGTTAAACTCGGTCGGACTGATTTAGTAAACCTAGTGACCGTTAGTGATTTTCGGTGGGACTGACATGCAACTCGGTGAGACCGATTTGGTTAGGGTTAGGGCATAACGTAATCTCGGTAAGACCGATTACACAAACTCGGTAAGACTGATTTTGGTAATAAGCTAACCAGAGAGTTGGTCAGGCAAACTCGGTGGGACCGATTTGCTCTTTTCGGTGAGACCGAAATGTTACAAAAAGGAAACAAAGAGTTTACATTGCAATCTCGGTGGGACCGATCGCTCACTTCTGTTAGACCGAAACGTTACAAAGGGAAACAGAGAGATTGCAACCCCATCTCAGTGAGACCGAGATCCCTATCGGTAAGACCGATTTGCTTAGGGTTTGTGGCAGTGGCTATGACTTTTGGAATCGGTTGCGCGGATAGAAAGAATCGGTGTGACCGATTTTGGCTTTAGGTTTAGGTCATTTGTGGATGTGGGAAAGTAGTTGAGGGTTTTGGAGCATATCACTAAGCACATGAAGCAAGAGGCTCATTAAGCAACACCTCATCCCTTCTTGATAGTATTGGCTTTTCCTATAGACTCAATGTGATCTTGGATCACTAAAATGTAAAGTGAAGAGTCTTGAGCTTTTGAGCTTGAGCCAATCCTTTGTCCTTAGTATTTTGAGGGATCCACTTTCATCATCCATGCCATGCCATTCATTGAGCTTTCCTGAAATAATAGTCTTGGAATATCATTAGCTCAATGAGCTATATGTTGTTATGAATTACCAAAACTACCTAGGGATAGTTGCTCTTTCAGTCTCCCCCTTTTTGGTAATTGATGACAACATATAGATCAAAGCTTCAATAAATGATAATAAAATTTAAATAACATCGTCGCTTTGAGAAGTATGTGATAAGCAAGTGCTCCCCCTAAATTTGTGCATAGTTTTAGATTTGCTTTGGACTGCAAATGCACAATGAATTAGGCTCATGGGTTACTCTTCCATGTCACATACATCTTGGTGGAGCGCTCAAAATAATAAACAATGAATACATGCACTCATCACCAAGCATAGTGAGTGATCACATAAGATAGATAGGATAATATCAAGCATGCATAAGTGTAGCTTATGATCAAACACATGATCATCAATGTCTCACAAGCATAGTATCTCAACCAATCAAAAAGCAAACAAGTTTAAACCAACAAAGAAAGAGAGAACAAAAGCAACACTCTCTCTCTCTCGAAGCCTATGATCTATACATTTTTCTCCCCCTTTGGCAACAAGTTACCAAAAAGTTCATAGAAAATGCATAGTGCTAGATCGACTCTCAGGCTTGATCTTCAGTTGGTGGTGTCCTGATAACTCCAAGGACGAAGGCTTCAGTTGATGTAGTGGGTGCTGGAGTTGATGCTGAAGCTGGTTGCACTGGAGCTGAAGGAGAAGTGGCTGGTGATGAAGATGTTGCTCTAGTGTCTGGCACTGGCACAACAGCTGACCTCTGGGCTCTAGGCACTCTGGCAAAGACATTTGTGGTAGTCTTGCCCTTCCTCTCCTGCATGTCATCCTGCAGCTGCTCCACAACTGACTAAATCTCAGTTACCTTGACATCTAGATCATAGAATTTTTTCCATGATTCTTTCCAGGCTCTCCTAGTTTTGAGTTAGGGCGGCCAACCCCTTCTCAATCCTCAGAGATGATGCTATCAAGTAACCAAGCTGCTCCTACTTGTTTTTCAAGAAATATTCAGATGCCTCCTCTTGAGTTGGCATCTTGGCAGCCTTCTCCTTCCTTGCCTTCTCCTTCTTCTCCTGATCTTGAATTGATTGTGGATCATCTTCATTCATGACAACCTCATTGTCCTCAAAGTCTGGATAAAGTGGAAAGTGTTCCTTATCCAACTAATATTTGCATGTGCCCATCTTTGAGTTTATCAATTCTTGAATCTGACGTGCATATCCACAGCTCCTCTTCTGATCTGCTGCAGTCCTCTTGATTGTTTCAATGATCAGGCTCATGACTTTGAATTTTTGTGGCACATCAAATAAATGCAACATATTGATGGCATGCCCTCTGATCATGTTATGGTCACCAAACTTGGGCAACAAAGTGTGCCTCAGAATCCAATTTATGGTAGGCAGCCCTGACAACAGAAAATGGACTGATCCAAAAGTGAAAGTCTCTAGGGCTTTGTCTGGGATCTCCTTGTACATGTGTGCCATGGAATTGTGTCCCATTTTCTTCTTGACATATACATCCAGATCATCATCTTTTTCCTTTGGGGCATTTATCAGTTTTGCCCATTCTTCTACAGTGGATTGGTACCTTGTACCTTCAGACATCCAAACAATTCTTCCATCTAGGTAAAAGTGTGTTGTGGAGTAGAATTGCATGATAAGTTCATCATTCCAATTTGTGAGCTTTTGCCCAACAAAATCTGCAACTCCACAAGCAACAAAGCTGTCTTGCACTCCAGGATAGTGTTGTTCATTTTCCTTGATGAATTTCCAGTCAACCCACCTCATGTCACAAAATATGGGCTTCTTGTCCAATAAGATTGTCTCATAGAAGTCCTGTTGTTCCTTTGTATGGAACCTGTAATCAACATCAGTTCTTCTCCTTGTGGCATATGGATGTGCCATCCTCCACAGTCTCAGCCCTGAATCCTTCCTGATTCTCATGTCCTCAGCCACAGGATGGGCATCATTGTGGTCTGGTATCTTTGGCTTGAGCTTCCTTAGAATCTATCCTTCTTCATCTTCCTCCTCAGCAACCTCAGGCACTAGGGCCTTGTTCTGGCTGTCACTTTGATCAGACGTACTGCAAAAGCTGACTGCCGACCCCTAACTCAGTGGTGGACTTGCTACGACGGCAACGGCGGGGACGAAATCCGTTGACGGCGGCGGAGACCAGCGACAGGAGGCTGCTGGCGACGAGGAGACGATCTGGAGAACACGATGGCAGAGCGAGCTGTTGCGCGGGCGAAGGGTTTCGGAGAAATTTCCAAAAATTTGCCCGTGGCTATATATAGCCTGACCCTGTCGGTGTGACCGAGTGGAACAACTCGGTGGCACCGAGATGCATAACTGTGTTCAGTTATAGCAACTCGGTGAGACCAAAAATTTCAAATCGGTTGCACCGAGATTGAAAACTCAGATCAACTTGATGATCTCAGTAGGACCGAAATGGAGGAATTGGTCAGACCGAGAATCACAAAGAGGTTTTGGAAGTTTAAGTCTATGACGAATCAGGGACTCCGAGTGCTCCTCACACAGAGTGGTTCGAATCTGACTTGATCAAATTTTGTGATGTAGCATGAATAGAGTTTGAGACGAGAAAAGCATAGATAGCTAAAGAAGGTTCTTAGACATTCTTGTCCATCCACTTGGCCAAAAGAAGAAAGAACCAAACAATCAAAACAACAAGTGGATGTCCTTGAATGAGTAAAATATGTACCAACATGCTCACACAATAAAATGGCAAATGAAATATGTGGCAAAACATGCACAACCAATTCTAGCATCTATCAAACAATTGGCGATGACTAGGTCATCTATATATGAGTATATTGACTTAGGAGTCAAATGAGAACATTTGATCATAGGTCATACTCATTGTTTAAGCTCAAGTGGGGTTACCACTTTTTCATAATGCTTTAATGTGTTCACACCATTAGAGTTGCTTCGACTCAATTCTTTGAGTTAAGCTCCCCCTAGATGTGAGATCCCCCCTTAGAGGGATGAACTAACCTTAGGTTTTGTCGATGATGACTTCATGTAGGTGTTGAAGATGTAGATGCTCAATGTTGATGTAGATCATTTGGATCAATCCTTTGGAGTGAGTTGCACTTTCAACTTGCCTACATGGGTTAGTCCCACAACGAACAAACAAGAATATCCATAGACATAGAGTGATGCACACACAAAATGATGTCCATGAAAACATTAGGTTACCTTGTCCCTTGCCTTACCAACAAGAGGGTTTGTGACTCCTTGAACTAGTGCAAGATGTGAATGTTGATTGCACTTGTTTTTGCCAAAATGATATGAGTGAAGAATGTTGGCGGAGTCACCCTCAAGAACTCTCTAGTTCTTCTTCTTCGGGATCCACATCATCTTGATGGGAATCCTTGGAGTTGTAGTTGTACTTGATGAAGTAGAACTTGACGTAGTCTTGGGGACCCACTTGAACAAGGCTTTAGGTGCTTCTTCAAATGCATCAATCTCTTCTTGAAGCTTGTCCTTGCCTTTGTTCTTGTGGTCTTGTGGTGGAAGATCATCTTGAGCTTGTGTCCCCTTGAAGGAAGTAGGATCATACTTCTCTTGTTGAGGAACAAACTTTATCTTGGGGTATTGATCTTCTTCCCACTCAACTCCATTGGCGTTGAACTTTCGTTCAAAACCAACACCTTGATTCTTCCGGTGCCTTCCTTGCTTGCGTACAATTTCCTCGAATTGCTTACTCCCGGCAAGGCTCTTGTAAACACCTTTCTCTATAATTCCCTTCAATAAACTATTTTCTTGCTCAAGTGTAACTTGGCTAAGACAATCATTAGTGGAATCAAGAGAACTACTAGAAGCAACAACATTGGATTTAACATTATTATTGTTACTACTAGAGGAAGTATCTTTCTTGTACTTATTACTAGACTTGACTTGAGGCATGTAAGTAGATAAGAGTAAATGATTGGCAATGTAAGAAGAACTTTTCTTGCAGAGATCATCATTGATTGTCTTTAAGAACTCATGCTCTTGCTCAAGATTGAGCTTTTCAAAGTGTAACTTCTCATGAGCCCTTAAAAGTTCTCGATGATCTTCGAAGATAGTTTCATGAGCCAACTTAAGAGTGTTTAGTTCTTTAGTTAGAAGCTCAATTTTCTCCTTATCATTGTCATTCGTTTGATTCGCATGATTAATTGACGTTTCATCATAGTATTCATCACTAGAGTTGTCAACAAGTAAATCATCATCCACAAGCAAGTCATCTTCATCACTATTGAAATCAACATACTCGGGATGTGTTACCTTTGGACCTTTGGCCATGAAGCATCTTCCAATTCCTTCATTTGGTGAATCAAATATGTCGTAGGAGTTGGTTGACACAAGTGCTAGACCGGCAACACCTTCATCTTGAGTATATTCGGAGTCGGAGTAATAGCTTCTCTCGGAGTGATTGTCGGAGTCGGAGCCAGATACCCATTCACCAACATGAGCTTGATGTCTTCGTTTTGTGTAGCTCCTTGATGACTTGTCCTTCCTTTCCGAATCCTTGCTTCTCCGTGAGGGTCTTCGTTCATAACGATCATCTCTACTCCTCCTCTCTCTTGGTGGTGATTCTTCTCTTTTGCTTCTTCTTCATGGAGAATCTTCTCTTCTTTTGTAGGGTGCCGTACACTCATTGGAGTAGTGTCCGGGCTTCCCACAATTGTAGCAATTGCGCTCTCGACTAGAAGATCTCTTGTCATGATAAGACCTTGACTTGGAGCTTCTTTCTTTGCTTCTACTCTTGTAGAATTTGTTGAAGTTCTTTACCATTAAGCTCAGTTCTTCATTGAAGGTTTGTTTCTCACTTGATGATGTGGGGGCTTCACTTGAGGCTTTGTAAGCACCACTTGACTTGTTATGAAGTTCCTCCTTATCCTTGAGTGACATCTCATGAGCAACAATTCTTCCAATGACTTCTGTTGGCTTGAGATTTTTGTAGTTTGGCATCATTTGGATCAATGTGCACACGGTATCATACTTTCGATCCAATGCTCTTAGGATCTTCTTGATGATGAATCTGTCGGTCATCTCTTCACTCCCTAAGCCGGCAATCTCATTTGTGATAAGAGCAAGCCTAGAGTACATTTCAGTGACACCTTCACCATCCTTCATTTTGAACTTGTCAAGCTGACTTTGGAGCACATCCAACTTGGATTCCTTGACGGATTCGGTACCTTCGTGCATATCAATCAAAGTATCCCAAATTTCCTTTGCATTCTCAAGAAGGCTGATTTTATTGAATTCTTTGGGGCACAATCCGTTGAAGATGATATTACAGGCTTGAGCGTTGTATTGCAGCATCTTCAATTCTTCCGCATTCGCTTCACAGTTCGGTTCTCTCCCATCAAAGAATTCACCTTGCAAGCCAATACAAATAATTGCCCAAACGGCGGGGTTATGTCCGAGAATATGCATTTTCATCTTATGCTTCCAACTAGCAAAATTAGTACCATCAAAGTAAGGACCTCTACGGTGATAATTTCCCTCGCTAGACGCCATACTCTCCTAGGTTGTGAAACCAAGGCTATGACCACCAAAGCTATGGAAATCAAAGCAAATGGAGACGAAAGCTCTGATACCACTTGTAGGACCTTCAAGTATGTCCAGAGGGGGGGGTGATTAGACTACTTGACCAATAAAAACTTAACCTTTTCCCAATTTTAGAGTTTGGCAAATTTTAGCTATTTGAGGACAAGTCAAGCAATCATCACACAATTCAAGCAAGCATGCAAAGAGTATATAGGCAGCAGGAATTAAAGCATGCAACTTGCAAGAAAGTAAAGGGAAGGGTTTGGAGGATTCAAACGCAATTGGAGACATGGATGTTTTTGGCGTGATTCCGATAGGAGGTGCTATCGTACATCCACGTTGATGGAGACTTCAACCCACGAAGGGTAACGGCTGCGCGAGTCCACGGAGGGCTCCACCCATGAAGGGTCCATGAAGTAGCAACCTTGTCTATCCCACCATGGCCGTCGCCCACGAAGGACTTGCCTCACTAGCGGTAGATCTTCACGAAGTAGGCGATCTCCTTGCCCTTTAAAACTCCTTGGTTCAACTCCACAATCTTGTCGGAGGCTCCCAAGTGACACCTAGCCAATCTAGGAGACACCACTCTCCAAGAAGTAACAAATGGTGCGTTGATGATGAACTCCTTGCTTTTGTGCTTCAAATGATAGTCTCCCCAACACTCAACTCTCTCTCATAGGATTTGGATCTGGTGGAAAGAGGATTTGAGTGGAAAGCAACTTGGGGAAGGCTAGAGATCAAGATTCATATGGTAGGAATGGAATATCTTGGCCTCAACACATGAGTAAGTGGTTTTCTCTCAGAAATGGTAAGTTGGAAGTGTAGGTTTAGTCTGATGGCTCTCTCCACGAATGAAGAGGAGGTGGAGGGGTATATATAGCCTCCACACAAAATCTAACCGTTACAGACAATTTACCAAACTCGGTTGGACCGAATCGTTAAACTCGGTCGGACCGATTTAGTAAACCTAGTGACCGTTAGTGATTTTCGGTGGGACTGACATGCAACTCGGTGAGACCGATTCGGTTAGGGTTAGGGCATAACGTAATCTCGATAAGACCGATTACACAAACTCGGTAAGACCCATTTTGGTAATAAGCTTACCAGAGAGTTGGTCAGGAAAACTCGGTGGGACCGATTTGCTCTTTTCGGTGAGACCGAAATGTTACGAAAATGAAACAAAGAGTTTACATTGCAATCTCGGTGGGACCGATCGCCTACTTCGGTTAGGCCGAAACGTTACAAAGGGAAACAGAGAGATTGCAACCCCATCTCGGTGAGACCGAGATCCCTATCGGTAAGACCGATTTGCTTAGGGTTTGTGGCAGTGGCTATGACTTTTGGAATCGGTGGCGCCTGATAGAAAGAATCGGTGTGACAAATTTTGGCTTTAGGTTTAGGTCATTTGTGGATGTGGGAAAGTAGTTGAGGGTTTTGGAGCATATCACTAAGCACATGAAGCAAGAGCCTCATTAAGCAACACCTCATCCCTTCTTGATAGTATTGGCTTTTCCTATAGACTCAATGTGATCTTGGATCACTAAAATGTAAAATGAAGAGTCTTGAGCTTTTGAGCTTGAGCCAATACTTTGTCCTTAGTATTTTGAGGGATCCACTTTCATCATCCATGCCATGCCATTCATTGAGCTTTCCTGAAATAATAGTCTTGGAATAGCATTAGCTCAATGAGCTATATGTTGTTATGAATTACCAAAACCACCTAGGGATAGTTGCACTTTCAATCTCCCCCTTTTTGGTAATTGATGACAACATATAGATCAAAGCTTTGACAAATGATAATAAAATTTAAATAACATCGTCGCTTTGAGAAGTATGTGATAAGCAAGAGCTCCCCCTAAATTTGTGCATAGTTTTAGATTTGCTTTGGACTGCAAATGCACAATGAATTAGGCTCATGGGTTACTCTTCCATGTCACATACATCTTGGTGGAGCGCTCAAAATAATAAACAATGAATACATGCACTCATCACCAAGCATAGTGAGTGATCACATAAGATAGATAGGATAATATCAAGCATGCATAAGTGTAGCTTATGATCAAACACATGATCATCAATGTCTCACAAGCTTAGTATCTCAACCAATCAAAAAGCAAACAAGTTTAAACCAACAAAGCAAGAGAGAACAAAAGCAACACTCTCTCTCTCAAAGCCTATGATCTATACATTTTTCTCCCCCTTTGGCAACAAGTTACCAAAAAGTTCATCGAAAATGCATAGTGCTAGATCGACTCTCAGGCTTGATCTTCAGTTGGTGGTGTCCTGATAACTCCAAGGACGAAGGCTTCAGTTGATGTAGAGGGTGCTGGAGTTGATGCTGAAGCTGGTTGCACTGGAGCTGAAGGGGCAGTGGCTGGTGCTGAAGATGTTGCTCTAGTGTCTGGCACTAGCACAGCAGCTGACCTCTGGGCTCTAGGCACTCTGGCAAAGACAGTTGTGGTAGTCTTGCCCTTCCTCTCCTGCATGTCATCCTGCAGCTTCTCCACATCCTGCAACTGCAAAAAAGATGGAGGGAAGTGATGGTTGCTTGTCCGTTTATTTTACCAGGCCACTTATTACTGGGAGTGGTTGGGTTTTGTGATATGACGGCTGACGGCTTTACTGCCACGCCACGGGCGGCGTGAGAGGTGAGACTCCCATGTAGTGCCGCCCTCTACACTTTTACTACATCGGTCGTGGTTTATTAGTCCCCCATTGAATTTGACTGAAGATTTAACTGACAAAATGTTAGTGCATGTCAACAAAAACTATATCGTTGGATTCGTATTTGAACATAGTTTTGAATGATATAATTTTAGGTGACATGCATCAGCATTTTTCATACTATATATAATGTTAATTCAAATTTTGGTCGTACTAATCTATAGTAGTAAGGTGCCCGTGCGTTGCACCGAAGAGTGAAATGCATTGATCGGGGAGTTGTTTTATTTTGACAAAGGATGTAGGGGTCATCTCATGTGTAACGGGTATCGATAGGTTTCTTCAGATATTATTTCATCTCTAGAGCTCACAAACATCCGGGTGAAATAGATAAAAAGGTATCTTTTGCAAACAAAAGCATTCAACTGTTCAACCTGCATCCAAAACTTGTGAAGAAATAACACTTATTGTGCTTTGCAAGAAATGATCTTTAAGAATTAATTTTTGAGTATCAATTGTTATACATGTTGGCTACAGATGACATGGCACTTTCTTATAGTCAACAGTTGGCTATACTATTAAGTAATATTAACCATGCCCTTATACACCTAGACGGAGGGATTAAATCAGGATGACTTGCAAGGGGGCAGAGGAGATGTAAGAAATGGTTCATCGTAAGTCTTTCAGCAGTACTGTAGTAAAAATTCATACATGGAAGATTCTAGACTAAACCATAAACGGATACACTTTTATTCATGCGCAATACTCCAATAGAGCAAGATCCTGCATGGAAGTCTCCACATGCTTAGACAACGGATTACATTGAGCGAAGACTAATGATCAACATTTAACTTGATAATGCGTATGTCCAGGTGAACCTCCTTGGAGTCCCCGTGCACCGCGTTGGCGGTTAAAGGATGCCATGGGTTTTCCAATTCCACATTGGCGGGATGGTCCCAGCTCCCCAGAGTCCAAGTCCGTTCGATGAGGCCGGTGTCGCCGCCCACGTGACCCGGAGGGGTAGTAACACTGACCATGCAACCGTACATCAGCCTCGTGTCAGTGTCAGCGTCAGCGGCGTCGCCCCTAACGCACACTACAGAGACGGGGCGACAGCCTGCACGGGCCTCGTCAGTGCCCACGATCAAGAGGAAGACGCTGCCGTCCTCCTCCGAGACTAGCAGGCGGCGGTGATCCTCCAGCGACTCCGGCATGGTGAACGGGTAGCACGTCTCATACTTGATGTTCTCCGCCAAGGGCTAGTAGTGACCGTTGCATGCATCCGTGAGGTGATGCACCATGTCCGCCGGCGAGCCCCAAAACGGCATCGGGCACTCATAGCAGTAGACGATGGGCTCCTTGGAGGCATCGACCAGGCCATCCATGAAACGGGAGTGGCTGTAGGGGACGTTGCGCCAGTTGAATATATGAGCAAGTTACTACGAGATTTAATCCGAATAAGCACAAAATAAATCATGATGGCTATAACAGAGATGAAACTAATCATGTGGACTAGCATAGTAGTAGGATACAGAGTAGAAACATGAATTCTACCACGATTTCGAACAGGAAGGAGAAACACATACGGTGCAACGGGAGCAACACCGTTGGCGTTGAGGTTGTCGCCCATGTCGTTGAGGAAGAGGTTGCCGAGGTCGGGGAAGAAGTCGTCGTCGGTGAAGTTGTGGCTGCCAGCAGTCGCGAGAGTGCGCTCCCCAAATGTCAACATCACCCGCCAAATGGAGCGCAGGAGGGAGTGGTTGTAGGGGACGTTGCGGCCGCCGAATGGAGCGCAGGAGTAGCACACAAAGCAGTAGATGGTGTCCTTACTAGTACTCCCTAGTCTCTATCTATCTACTAGCAAGATGCCCATGCGTTGCAAGGAACACCAAGATGCATTTGTATGAGTAGTTTATCTTGTGGGAGAAAAGGATGAACGAGGGAAGGCCTTATTTGCAAATATTGAGTGGTTGTGGGTATCTTTTTGCACAATTTCCATTTTTCCTTCCTATCCGTCAGATATAAATCGGACGGCTTATATTGTAGGATGGAAGGCACACCATATTACTCTTATAAAAAGCAGAGTTGGTGATGATGGTATGCCTGCCATCTTGTAATATAGACCGTCCGATCTATATCTAATGGATAGAAAGCCAACTATGACAATTTTACAAAAGATACCTGCACCTCTCTCCACATTTACAGATAAGGCCTTGCCTCATTCATCCTTATCTCCCACAACCTCGTGCTCCTCCCTTAAGTCTCTATCTCTACTACTCTTCTTTGTTTTTTTATAACAAATCGAATAGTGCTACGCCGTCTGCTCCACGCCCAGCTAAACACGCCTCCTCGCCTCCATCATCACCAACTGAGTCTTTTATAGGAGTAGGAGTAGAGAAAAAACCGAGTTGAAGATGATGGTGTGCCGTGTAATGCACGGGCATCTTGCTATTTTTTTGCATATAAGTCCAAACACCACATAGACACAGTCTTTGAGCATGGTTCATAGTCGTTCCACGCTCGGGCATTGAAGTTTGTAACTATTTTATATTAGAATATACTCCTCCTCCGGTGCTAGTAGTAGAGCAGAGTCCTACTCTACTACTCTACTCAAGCAAGTTGTATGGCATCAATATGACCCTACGCTGCTGGTATGTGTCTCGTAAGTCAAGCGGCGTGATGTAGTCATCATCACCTGTCCACTTCCCGCAGCACATATTCGCATCTCCATCTTGGTCCGCACATAATCTCGTCCAATCTTCCATCCCTGCTAAAGCGCCTCCCCCCTCGTCCGAAACCCAAGCACTAACAATGGCAGAACCGAGCAGCGTCCGCTGAAAGAGTGGCTGGAATTCGCTCCCCACAGAGGTAATCAAGCTCATTGTTTCGCGTGTGGACAATCTCAGTACCATGCCGCTCGCCGCGTGCTCGTCGGGGCTGTACCGTTTACTCAAAGCCCTCAGGCCGGAGCTTTTTAAGCCAGCTCCTTGCTTGCTGATGCCGCCTGATCTTCAGAAACGGCGTGTCATGCAGCATAACGATCGTAGGGTGGCGAGCATCAACCCCCTTGACGACGATCCGATCCCCGTCAGCCTCAGCTACATTAACGGTATGTACTAGGTCGGCATGAACACATCTTGGATGGTGCTCGTCGACGGTCGTGGCAGCTGGATGCTCGTGGAGGTCTACACCCGGCGATTGATCCCCCTTCCTTCGATTAACACTGCACTGCTTTGGCACCGCGGCCCAGAATACTCGGAATCTTACAGTAGCCAACATGATACCAAGTTTGATTTGCTCAAGGTTGTAATCTTCCAAGTGCCCACAAGATCTGCGAATTATAAAGACTTCAAGCTAATTGCGTTCTTCAACCACGGTCTCGCCTATCTGACAGGTCACTGCGGTAAGTGGATAAATCTACACGTCCATCGCAGGATCATACATCCTCCATGGTTCTCTGATGCCATTGAACACAAGGGCTTCATTTATGCTGTCGACTCCTTCTATGGCTGGACGTATTGCTGGCCTACTCCAGTCATCGCTACAAACGGCTCTTACAGCAGTATGTTACTTTCCTATGATATCATGATGGCTTGCTTATATTACTGTCAACATTTACTGAAAAAATATTCATGCTCATAACATGCTGTTCTTAAGATTGACTAAATCAAGAGCCCTTTTTTATTTGACTCCAACTTGATATGATGTTGTAGGCCGCCTGGTGTCCCTACCCTTCCTAATCCCAGAACCTTTCAAAGAAAAGCGGCATGGCAGTTGCAGGTGGTTCCTGGCTCGATCAGACGACGGCGAAAGATTGATGATCGTTCGCACGTACCGGACGTGTTGTTTCGCGGAATACAATCACAGTCACTGCAAGGTCTTTGAGCAGGATCCCAGCTTCTCTGGGCCTTCAGGAATTTTTGACTGGAGGCTGGTAAGTAGCCTTGGTACACGCTCTCTGTTTGTCGGACTGAATTATCCGATTAACCAGGAGATAACCGACGGCAAGGATCATGATGGCAGCGCGGTTTCGTTCATCAGGCAAAACTGTGTGTACACAGCGTACCATGCGTCTCTGCATGCACCATACCCTGATATGTGCCGCCACGCTCTGCAGCCCAAAGTAGGAGAGAGGGTCGCAAGTATCAGACTTCGACCTGCTGGCTGGAGTTTCCCCCGTCAGGCACCCATCTGGTTCAAGCCGTCAGCCAATCTCCACAGCTTAATAAATAGTAACGTCTAACTGAGCCAGTTAGTTAGATGCGTACACTTGGTGTAGTAGGATCTTTATTTAGTTTGATGCATACACTTGTTCTTTTTTGGTAGCCCTTTTGTAATGATGGCTGATGTTTGGTTTGGAAGAGAGAGTTGCGTCTTCACTCTTCTGGCCTGCTTACTGCTTCTGTTGCACCCCCAGCCCTGGTTGCTGTTGCTGCTGTTTTCAATGTACAATCAGTAGTATATTTCGTCTGTTGGTTGAATAAATGTGTTGTTAGAACGACAAACACAATGTTTTGGAAGTCGTTGCACGGTTCGATCCTTTAGTGCCCCGTACCGTACGTAGCTCATACTATTTTTCGTACGGAACACATTTTCCACTTGTTGATAACATGCAGCCCACTGATGAAGGCCCAATAGAGAAGCCCATAATTAACTGGAAGGGAGGCTCTCACATGAATCCGGCCCAGGTACATGCTCATGGTCCCCTAAACATAAATAAGTAAATAAATAAATAAAGCTAAATGCTCATGCACTAGTTCTTTGGGAAAATAGGTAGCCCAGTATTTCTTTTTGAAGAATACCCAAGCTAGGCCTATTTGTTTTCTCCGAATTACTGGGCTGCAAATCTTTCAAGACGAGGAGGGATGCATTCCGGCCTGGCCGAAGAGTATGGTCAATGTCTGTTAAAAGTAATATCAAAAGGGGTTGAAAATTCCAAAAAAATTATAGCAAATGGGATATTAGTTTCTTTTTTTGTTTTTGTTCTTCACTGATATCTTATACGTATTTCATTGGATTTAACATGACATAGTACTAATTTATTTTTAAATTTGTTTTAGTATGGCTATTAATTTTTGGATTAAGAATATTTCGTTCCCCAGCAAAAATTTGCGAATTTTCAAAATTTCCCACATATTTAGTTAATTTTTTGACCCTGGTACTGACCAGAAAATGGCCAGCAATTCTAAAAATGGAAAACGGGCTGCAATAAATTCCATATGAATTAGAAAATGAGTAAAAGTTATAAAAATAATAGCAAATGGGCTGTACACGCCATAGATTTCGAGGCTGACTTGTTTACGCAAGGCTTTGTCAGTGAACACACGATTCTAGCAGCAGTGACTGTTGGATGTCCATCCAACGGCTGACATGCTTCTTCAATCTCTGATCTTCCTGCTCCAGCCGCCTAAACTAGCGCCGGCGGGACTGCCTGCTCCCTCCTCTTGTGGCCTGCTGTGATGCCGCATAGGCTTCCCCGGCCCACCCTACTCCCTCCATTGGCCTGGCCGCATGCAATCAACTGCCTCCTTATTACGCGAAAAAAATGATTCCTCCCACTGACATCTGGGGCACACCGGTTGGGAGGCTGACCTGTAGGCCTACTAAGTTGACGCGTGCGCAAGGCTTGTCAACTTAGTCAACAAACGATTCTAGCAGCACTAACCGTTGGATTTGAATCGAACGGTCATGTTGCTTCTTCAATAGCTGCTCTTCTTGCACCACCCGCCCAAACCAGCGCCGGGGAGACCGCCTGCTCCTGCCTCCAGTGGCTGGATGTGCTACAGTTGAGGCCTCATCGCCCCTACTACTCCCACCGCTAGCCAGGCCCTGCGGCGACGGCAGCCTCACACCGCAGCCGAACCAGTGAACCCTCGTACTCCTCTCCGCGTGGGCATCCACTGCCGCAACTTCCCCGGCTCCGCGTCGTCCCCTTCCTAGGCCTTGCCGTCGTCCACCGCCTTGGTGCTCTCGCCGCGGCGTGGTCAATGTGGTCAACGACATTCCATCAGAAGAGTACTACACGTGGAGAGGCTGGCAGCGGGGTCCATGGCCACAGCCCATTTTTTTGTGATTGGCAAAGTAAGTCGCTTTGTGAGGCCTGTTGGGCTGCAAATATTTCAAGACGAGGAGAGCTTTCATTCGGCTGGCCGAGAAAATGGCCCATCAGTAATGAGAAATGGGTTGTACATTTTTAAAACACATCAAACCGGCAATTAGTTTCAAATATATTTTTTCATTTTGAGATTTTAAATTACATTATTTTTTATGCGTGGAGAATTTGTTGGATTTTATATTGATATACATTTATTTTTAAAATCAGTTTGAATGTGAGTCGAAATTTCGGGATTAAAAACAGTTCGGACCGCACCAAAATATGCAAAATTTCGTATAATTTTTAACCGTGGCCAAAATATGGGCTGTAATGCTAACAAAAAGAATATGGGCTCCAAAAAAACCTTAAGAATTAGCAAATGGGCTGTAAATTATTAGAAATAATGGCAGATTGGTTGTATGCTGTTTTCCACAGATTTGAGGCTTTCCTAAAAAGAAGGTTGACGCACAAGCAGTGACTGTTGGATGTCCATCCAACGGCCGTCGTGCTTCTTCAATCTCTGCTCTTCCTACTCCAGCCGCTCAAACAAGCGCCGGCGGGACTGCCTGCTCCCTCCTCCCTGCGGCCGGCTGTGCTACCGCGCAGGCCTCACCACCCCCACCGTTCTCCCATCTCTGGCCTAGCCATCCCTCTACTCTCCCACACCTGTTTTTATTCTCCGGCGACGACAGACGAACCAGTAAACCCTCGTACAGTCATACTCCACTCCGCGTGGGAAACAATTGCCGAGTCTTCCCTGCCTCCATGCCGTTCCCTTCCTAGGCCTCGCCGTCATCCATCGCCCTGGTGCTCTCGGCGTGGCCTGGTTAGCATGGTCAACGACCGACATGCATCTGAAGTGGACTGTAAGTGGAGAGGCCGACAGCTGGGTCCACGGCCGCACGCAAGGAAATGCCTGCTTATTACACGCAAAATAATGATTCCTCCACCTGACATCAGGGACCCACCGAAAGGGCCTCTATATTTCGCGAAAAAAATGTTACCACTGCTGACAGCTCGGACCCACCAGCTATATCTTTGCACGCAAGGAAGTGCCTCCTTATTACGCACAAAAAAATGTATACTCCCCCTGTTAGCTGGGACCCAGTATAGTGGGAGGCTGACTTGTGGGCCTACTAAGTTGACGGGGAAGGAGGGCTTTGTCAACTAAGTCAATATGCACGATTCTAGCTCTAGTGACCGTACGATGTCCATCCAACGGCCGTAGTGCTTCTTCAACCTCTGGTCTTCTTGCTCCAGCCGCCCAAACCAGCGTCGGTCGTGCCTCGTGCTCCTGCCTCCCGTGGCCGGCTGCGATGCGGCGGAGGCCTCACTGCCCCCTACTACTCCCACCGCTGGCCAGGCCATCCCTCTACTCACCCACACCCCCTATTAACTGTTATTCTGCGGCGACGGCAGCCTCACACCGCAGTGAACCAGTGAACCCTCGTACTCCTCTACGTGTGGGCATCCACTGTCACGTCTTCTCCGGCTCCGCGTCATCCCCTTCCTAGTCCTTGTCGTCGTCCACCGCCCTGGTGCTCTCGGCGCGGCGTGGTCAACATGGTCAAGGAATGGCGTCCATCAGACGTGGACTGTAGGTGGAGAGGCTGATAGCTGGGTCCACAGCGGCCGCAAGGAAGTGCCTCCTTATTACGCGCAAAAGAATTATTTCTCCACCTGACAGCGGGGACCCACCGGATGGGCCACCGTATTTCATTAAAAAAATGGTTCCCCCCTGACTGCTGGGACCCACCAGCTACACCTTCACACGGAAGGAATTGCGTCCGGGCAAAAAAATGATTCACCCCCCTGACAGCTCGGACCCACCAGCTACATCTTCGCACACAAAGAAGTGCCTGACAGTCGGGACCGACCTGGTCGAAGCGTACGTAGCGTAGTCATTCTGGTCGCGAACGTGTACGTACATACTTGTGGATGTAAAGGCGAGCACATGTCGTAGTAGAGGCGCGCTCGTGTTGTAGTAGAGGCGCGCACGTAGCATGTACACGTACGTACAGTGGCCAGTGCGCAAGAAAGAAAATACGGCCACGTATGTGTACATACGGGCGGGGTCTCGAATGCCTACTCGCGCATATATACGTACAGCCAGGGCTCGTGTACATGGCTGGGTCGGAACAGAGAAATAGCATCGTCGTCGTGTTCATGGGGAGGCAACGGAATGCGTCATGTTCATGGGGAGGCAACGAAATGCGTCGTGTTCATCGGGAGGCAACAGAACGCGTGGGAGCCAACTTGCTGGGTCGAAACGGAATGCGTGGTCGTGTTCATCGGGAGGGCTTGGACGGAACATGCAATGGAAACGAGGCCTGGCGTATAGTAGAACAGCGGAAACGGCCTTGTGTTCGACCGGCGACGTTTGAAACGGGGGTCCTATTCATCGGGAGAGGTCTGGCGTACCGCAAAACGGAGGAAACGGACCTCCTACGGTCAAAACGGGAGTCCTGTTGATCGGGAGGGGTGTGGCATACCGCAAAACGGACGAAACTGACTTGTGTTGGAGCGCTACGGTCGAAACGGGGGTCCTGTTCATTGGGAGGGGTGTGGCGTACCGCAAAATGGGACTCCACGGGATACTGTTCATCTCCACCGTCGACCTCCTCCAGTCTCCACGGGCTACTGTTCATCCACCGTTGACCTCCTCCAGCCTCCACCTGTGACTGTTCATCCACGGGCTCCTGTTCATCCAGGCTCCACCACGCGCTACTCCACCAGCTACTGTTCAACCACCCATCTCCACGGGCTCCTGTTTAACCACCCCTCCACGGGCTACTGTTCATCCACCCCTCCACCGTCTACTATTCATCCAGCCCTCCACGGGGTGGTCTTGTTCATCCAGCCCTCCACACCACAGGGTCCTGTTCATCCAGAGGCAACACTACGTGTCCTATTCATCCACTCCTACCGCTCACTGTTCATCCACCCCCCCCCCACAACGCTCACTATTCATCCAGAGAGGTAGCACCGATCGGCTTCAGTTAGCAGCAGTAGCGAAGGAATCGATCGCTCGGGTTCAGTAACGCATAGCCTGGAGTGCAATCGCTTGGGTTCAGTTAGAGCCCAACGCCTCGCTCGAGTTCAGTTAGAGCCAATGCCTCACACACACGCGCGTATGTGTACGAGAGAAACGCGCATCGCTCGGCCCCCTACCACCCACCGTAACCGGGAACTCCCCAAAATTTTCCTCGCCCTCCCTTCTACCACGATTTTTTCCGTCATGGATGGCCCAAAGAATGTCGTGCAGCTGCGTCTCCGGCCCACACAGGACGAAAAGCCCATTTTCTGTCATGATCTTTTGTCATAGAACTAGGAGCCCACCACATCTATGATGATACCGGGTTTTGTCACAATTATCGTCATAGAAGTGTCATAGGTATGACAGAAACAAAATTCGTTCAGCCCAAAATGTCACGGATGTGTCTTTTTTTTGTAGTGCTATCTCTCAGGACTTCTTGCACGCACCATCTCTAGCTCCCTAGGTCGATGCCACCCACATACACTTGTACTCTGAGTTTAGTACGTTATACAGGAAGAGAAGAGGTGCGTGCACGCACTCGTCCTCTCTCACACACGCATCTATTTTTTCTCGAAAAGGAGGATGATGACCCCTCGCCTCTGCATTTGGGAGTCACACACGCATATGTAGCTACGAATTGTAGTGTTCTCAACCATCCGATTGGCTCTATCATAGGATTCATGTTGCTCCTTGGCCTTGAGATTGAGAAGTTTAAAATGCGGAGGCTAAGCTGGAGGCGCGAGGTTTTGCTTAATGTGCGGGCCGCACACGGCACCAACACGACATGAGCTTCATCTTCCTGGTGCGCAGTCCGGTGAGTTGTCCAACACAACCAGGCCAGTAGTACTACTACTACTTTGATGTGTCGCGTCAACTCGCACAAGTATGACACTTCGTGAACAAACAAGCATATACTCCCTGCGTTCCAAAATACTACTTGACTTCCATTTGTCCAAAAATGGATGTACCTATATACTAAAACATGTCTAGATACATCTATATTTTGACAAATGGAAGGCATGTATTGTGGAACGAAGGGAGTACTTGTCATCAAAATGGATAAAAAGAGGCGTACCTAGAACTAGAATACGTCTACGTACATCTCCCTTTATCCATTTTGATGACAAGTAGCACTTCTTATCCAAAGGGACTTTATATCCAACAGACACAAAATATCCGTTCGACTGTTGGAAATTACTAATCTGATGTCGAAGTAATTGCTGCATCGCCACCAAAACCCACCATTTCTTAAGCTAAAGTAGACCAAGCTAATCCCTATATTTGCATATTACTAAGATAAACAGAAGGCACTGTAGAAACATTTAGGACGTGAGCTTGTCAATCTGAATGTGGAGGGACACCAGCTTAGTCCGGCCAGCAACTTGGGAGGAACTGCGAAGAAGGTCAGCTCCTGCACGACGACGTCGCCGGGATCCTTCCTGCTTGTCACCTCCATTTCCACCTTGACAGCGTCGGTCGTGCCTTTGGGCTCCCCCGGCGGGCCGTTCGCCCACAGCTTGGCCACGTAGTGCGGCAGTGGGGACGCCCCCTCTCTGATGCAGACGACCGACATGGTGATAGGTGCGCGGATGTCGAGCACGCCGCCGACCAAGAAAAACGCGCAGCCATCCTCCTCCGCGAACAGCAAGAGCCATGGCTCCGACAGTGGCACTTGCAGCTGGAGCACCTTGCCGTACTAGATCCTGTGCATGGGCATGGGATGCACGGTGCTGATCTGGTGGTAGATCACCGGCGGTGGGCCTTCGTAGCTGTAGACGGGCACAGGACATTTGCAGGGCGCGAGCGGACACACGCTCTGGTGATCGGTGAGCTTGTGGTAAGTGGCGTAGAGCGCACAACCTTCGTGCGGGCACTCCATCCTCACCGACGAAAGGATGGCGTCCACCACCGTGTTTCGCATGTCGAAGCCACTGCCGCGCTCTCACTTCTGGCACTGCCGCTAGTTCCCGGGGCACTCGACGCGGCAGTCCGCGCAGGCCAGGTGCCCTCCCTTGCACTGCAGAAATCAATCAAACAACACATCAATCAAGAAATCTGCACCTTGCTCGATCAGCCGAACGGACGAGGTGTATTCGAACATCATACACTGGAGGCGTCAAGGGGCAGAGGTACAAGGGGCAGTGGAGCAAGGTGAGGTCCATCGAGACCATAGAGAGCTCCATCATCGGGTCCTGTTCTGTCTGCATGATCTCGCCCTCCTCGTGCACAACCATATCTCACTTTAGGCCGGGGCATTACAAAGCTTTACCGTCAAATATTTATACTACTTGAAGGTGCATTAAATCAACACATGCAAGTATCAAAAGGAGAGTCACGGCATGCATGCATGCGTTGTAATTAATGCATCGGTAAATGCAAATTATTGAAATATATCGAGTGAAGTGCTTTGATGTGTCGCGTCAACTCGTACAACAACGAGAAGTTTGATTATCCTCTCCCTCGTGGACTTAACTGCACCTGTCTTTGGTTGTATGTCAGGTTGGCCACCCACCTGTTGGGCCCACCTATCATACACACAAAGGCAGGAGCATCCCTCCCTCGCACATGAGTGTGGTGGCTGGCAGGACTAGGAGAAGCTTTCGCTACACGCTCCCCCTCCCACATGCGATGGACATGCACTAGTTCAATCGGTGTCATATGGCCAGAAGCGTACTGTAGTACTCCTCCAGTGCAGTAGTACTCCATCATTGTTTGACTTCCTGAAGAGGCGAAGAGCCAAGCTAAGCCCGGACGCTTGCATGGAAGTTTCATGTGTAGAGTAGTCTAGGATAGCGTGTATCGTGCATGTAAGCTTAGAATCGTTGGGGCCGGCTCCATGCTATGTGGTCGTCTCGAAGTTTTTTTTATAATTAAAATAGTCTTCTGGCCCTACCTGTCATCCTGGTGATTGTAGTTTGCACGCTCATCTGGTCAAGACTGGAATATATATTTTAATTTGTGGTGGGTAAATGTTAGAGGTTGCAGCAAATATATTGTACACTGCGGGTCTTTCAGCCAAGTTCAGAGGCAAGCATGTGGGGCCAGTGCTATGATGTGTCGCGTCAAGTTGTACAACAAGGAGAAGCTTGATTTTACTACTACACGCCTTTTCCCTCGCCCATGAACGCGGTTGCTGGACTGAGATCCAGTGCCTTGGCAAACACAAGGCACGGATGAATAGTATCGTGCCTTGAGGGCATCTCCTGGACGTTGGATCTACAAGCGACGGTCCGATGAACATCAAGAGTTACCGCTACAGTACATTACTACAGGACGTTTGCTACAGGACAATCGCTCCAGGACCAAGACACTGTAGCACGGAGTGTTCAATGAAATCTAGAACCTTGATTTCCGATCTAACAGCTGAAAGCCCAAGGCATTGCACTATTCACGTGTGCCTTGTGTGTGCCAAGGCACCGGATCTCATTACGTTATTGCTCACAAATGAGGACAGGCTTTTGCTTATAGTACTACAACAAGCTATCCCTCCCGCTCACGGTGGATAGACATGGAGTAGTGGATTTGATACTGTATAAGCGATAGTAGTAACATCATTGTTCGTCTTCTCGAAGAGGTGAAGAGCCAAGCGCAACCCGAATGTGGCAGTTGCGAACATTGGAGCACGCATATATCCAGGCTCTTGCATGAGACAAAATTGCTATGTGAGGCAGAAATGAGTATTTGCCTTTCTAAAGATTTCAACAAGTGACTAGACTACACCAAGACATAGTACATATGGAGCAAAATGAGTGAATCTGCACCATAAATAAATACGTAGTTCTCTCGTTTTCCTCTCCGAGGTGCACAATATTGAGTATACTGACTAGTCTCTTTTTGACACGCATTTATGTTTTTCTGACACGGTACAGACGCAAGCGCTCATATACACACGCATACAGTCATCCCTATGAACACACACACACACACCCTACCCCTATGAGCACCTCCAAAAGACTGAGCCGGCACTATCATCTTGAAATTTACGAAGTCACCATGGGCACCTCATCGTCGATGGGAACGTCTCGTAACACACGATAGACGCGAGTGGCAATTGCCTCCATAGGTGCTTGAATGCCAAGGAGGGAGAGGGTAGCGGTTCCCAAGACGTTGAACGGTCAATGATGCATCCTCAATTACATGCAGAGGGAATTAATTGGAGAAGCAGAATAGAGCTAGCACGGTGTGAATGCAACAGAGTTTGGACTCTCATATAAAGGTGCCCCACCACTCCAATCCATCTACTCCTAAGTCTCTACGCAACACTACTCACTCCAATCCAAGACCAAGTGACCAGAAGCCACAAGTACCTATGGACGCGATGGACGCGAGTGGAAGTCTGCTGTGCCAAATCATCCAAGGCTCCGGCCTGCGGCCCCACACCATGCAACATTTCCAGACAGTGCTGGCGACCGCCGACATCTTAGCCCTCGCTGACGCCAGCTTCGCCTCTCGCATGGACGACATGATGGTCAACTCCATCTGCAAGTTCACCGCCGTCAAGAAGCGCGTGGACGACCTTGCCGTACTGCTCCAGCTCGCGCGCCCAGGCTCCTCATTTCCTTCCACCCTCATCAGCCTCCATGGTGATGAACTCTTTCAAGCCCTGGTGGCCCTGCAGGTGCCGGAGGTCGCGATGAAGAATGTGCACTTCAAGGCCACGCTTGCCGCGCAGCGCCTCGCCATGCAAGAAACCGTCGACACGCACATCCACTACAAGGCAAGCGAGGACAAAAAGACGCTGGCCTTCTTCCAGTGGCTGGAATCTTTGGATGCCATTGTTCAGAAGCACGTCGACCTGGCCACGAAAGCCGCTGCTACTTAGGCGTCGTTCGCTGGTCCGGCGCCCTAAGTCGAGGAGGTGGACATCATCGATGGATGCATCTCTTCTTCTTGCCTCCTGTAACCAGCACTGCATCGCCTTGTGGCCTTAATGTTTTATTAGTATAGTACGCCCTCCATTCCCAAATATAAGTCTTTCTAAAGATTCCAGCAAGTGACTACTACATACGGAGCAAAATGAGTGAATCTACACTCTAAACTATGTCTATATACATCCGTATGTTGTATTCCATTTAAAGAGTATCTAAAAAGGCTCATATTTACGAACGGAGGGAGTATATGGCATTTTTATTCCAGTCCTAACATTTTCACTGTGAGGTGGGGCCGCAGTTGAGCAAACCCACCCCGCCCACCGGGCGTCGGCCGAGCTTAGAATTACTAGAAGAGAGAAACAAGGGAGGAGAGCAAGCTGTAGCATGGACGCTGTCGTCAGATGGGACTCGTGTTGATAGAATAGGAGTACTCAGCACTCGTACCTTTTTTACGGAAAAAATAGTCGTATGTCTAGTACCACTAGTTGGGTGTGTGCGACCTATAGTTGTCATCACTTTAGGTCTCCTTTTCGAACCGCAGCTATGCTTCACAGTACATATTTTTTACGCATTTATCCTCCTATATGTACTCCTAGGCTATTTCCAGATGCTCCCTTTCGCTGACATGTGGGACATAGAGCATCTGGGTCATAGTGCATGCACGACTCGGAGCATATGTCGGGGTACTTTACATTTCAGATCTCATGAATTACATGCAACCCCCCCCCCCCCCCCGCAGAAGAATAAATAAATAAATGAATTACTACATGAAACCGGATTATTTTCATAGAAACCAGAGCATGTTCATTAAAATTTGGACATAACACGTTTACAAAAAATGACCGGACCTAAACCAGTCTAAGGGCCTCTTTGATTTTTCCCGCAAAAAAAGGGCCTCTTTGATTCGCAGGATACTGAAAACACAGGAATGGGGAAAGTATGATGGCGGTGAACCGAGACGAGGAGAACTCTAACTCAGTTAGAGGTTAGAGTTAGATTCTAACGCTGAACTAACCCTGAACTAACTCTAAACCAAAGAGGTGTATGGATGGCAGGGTTAGATTGACAATAAATGCTCTTTCTCAATCATTTGACTACTTTGGACCCTATTTCCTACCGGATTTGGTGTGTCGGCTCTTGTGTGGCCTCCTCCCACTCACAATTGACATAAACGAACCATCTTTACAAATCAAGCATGCAAAAACATGATAAATTTTACTTTGTCCATACAAATGAGATATCCCACTTAAACATACAAGTCGTCAATCAAGCTTCACAAAAAACTCCATGAAACAAAGCATGAGCTAACTCATCACGGAAGTCATTCACGATAGGGAGGGAGCCCGGAGCCCCTCATGCACCGAGGGAGGAGCTCTTCATCATTGCTCTGGAGGAAGGCTCTGCAGAGTCTAAGCCCTGGGAACCCCTCTGATACCGGCGCTTGCGAGTTGAGGCCGACACCGGCATGGGTAGCAGGGCCGCTTGCCACTGACTGGGAACTTAATCTTTGGGCCTCTAAAAATAATGTAATCCTGAAACTAAAATATCTAGAAAGGTGAACTGAATCTTTGGGCCTCTAGAAATAATGCAAGCCTGAAACTGAAATACCTAGAAAGGTGAACTGAATCTCTGGGCCTCTAGAAATAACGCAAGCCTGAAACTGAAATACCTAGAAAGGTGAACTGAATCTTTGGGCCTCTAGAAAGATGTATTACCTCCTCAAGCAGCATCAAACAATTCCATGCGTGCACCACAAATCTATACCAAGTTTGATCAGGATCTACTTTTCCAAATTAGAATTAGCTCTAGAGCGAGCAAGATCAATGATATGGCTGTGAGATAGAGAAGGAACGAACAAACTCACCCGTCACGCGACCTCCCTGGTAGATGCACCGCCGCCACGCATGACAGAGGGAGAAAAACGACCGGTGAAGGGGGAGCGGGGCGACCTTCGAAGGCCGAAGGGAGAGGGTGGACGGAGTAGGGCAGCAGAGGCCGGAAGGAGAGGGCAGCGGAGGCTGGAAGGAGAAGGGGAGGGAGCGATCTGGTGCCGGCAGGGGAGATTTTTTAGTTCTCTTTTAGTGGGCCCGAGGATAACTAACCCAATTAGAACCTGTCCACCGGGCTAGTTTTTTTAGCTGGGTTAGAGCAAACTAGCTCAAACTAACCCCTCCTATTTCGATAATTTGAGGCTATTTCAACCCAAACTAGCTCTAACTCAGGGATCCAAGCAAAGAGGAGTAGTACTATACGTGCTACAGTCTGGACCATAGCACATTGTTTTTTATGGCCATATCACCACATTGTTTGCTACTGCTGGTTCACTGGGTTACCGTGGTTCGCACTGCTGGTTCACTGGGCTGCCGTGGTTCGCACTCCTCCGACCTAAGTAGTAGTACTAGTATATACCGCATCATTCTTTGCTCCTTCTTATTACGTACTACTTCGCCGACATGTGGGAGATCCAGCATCCGGGTCGACGTGTCATGCACCAAATTAGAGTGTGGAATGAAAGGGGGGCATCACCCCGGTCGTAGCGCCAGTAATTCATGACTAGAGTGAGTAGTCATAACACAAGTCTTTCCAACAGTAACGCGCCGTCAAATCACACAGCCCGACCTTTCCAGTAGTAAGTTTGAGAATCCGCCACTCCCTCACCCTCCTCGCCTCTCTGTCAAACCGCCTACATGAAAACTGCCGCACATACTGCCCGGGAAAAGCCCCGCCCTCAACTTTGAACTACGCAAAAATAGTTCGAGCTTGTTCGTTCTATATAAATACTTACTATATGTTTATTCACCCGTGGGGTTGTTCAATGAATTGAGGGCCGGGGAGCACAAGTGAACAATACTAGTACTACTAGTAGTAAGTAGGAGTCGTATAGTTAGTCACCTTAAATAGAGAGTTTCTTTTCTTTAATGCCACGTACACAAATTGAAATGTTTGTTGCGGAGAGAAAAAGATAATCACTCCACTATATATGTACGCAGGGTCCTAAGTGCTTGCTTTACTAGAGTTGCTATCTTCATTCTCTCATCCTCTCCAGATCTAAACAAGACAGCGGTAGGGACATTTTCTCTCTGCTCACCGCTGGTCACAGATCCGGCCGGGTCTCTACGGCCAATTTGTGTAGAGGACTAAAAGGTGCATCATTCACGCGGTCATCGCCGCCGAGGGAGGAAACCCACAGCTGCCGGCGGGGTCCGATCCTCTGCCCATGCCTTTCTCTCTGACACAGCGCCGGCTCGGGAGGTCCTCCGACCCTTCTTCCTCCGTGCCGTATTGTGCGCAGATCGGACCTGTCGCCGCTGACATCCCGACGAACCTCAGGTAGAAGTTCTTCGAAAGCGTCCTTGCTCTACTTCCCCAGCTCCCAACATGTTTGCATGTGCATCTTTTTCTACTTCCATCAGCTCTTCCATATCCACCTAAATTTTTAGTATTATTAGAGGTAAAGCTATTTCATGCATTCGAATCTAGGACTTGGTTCAAAGAACAAAGACAGGGGGAAAGTAGTAGAGACTGGGTACCCAACCGGTCTCTTAGTTGAAAAGGGAAATAATGGGAAAACTCAATACAAACTGGATAAGGAACATATCTATTATTGGTTGGAAAAAAGGATAGAAAGTGGCAGTTGGTGGACAAGTCAACAAAGTATGTCCAGGATTAGATTTGCTGCCCTCACATAGTAAAAGGTCTCCAGGATTAGATTTGCTGCCCTCACATAGTAAAAGGTCTCGAGGATTAGATTTGCTGCCCTCACATAGGAAAAGTTCTCCAGGATTAGATTTGCTGCCCTCACAGAGTATGAACAAACTCGGCATCACCACTTTATGCCTCCTTGTAGGTACATTGTGCTGATGCGTCCACTGTCGCATGTCCTTACACCAACCTTTTGCTGTTGTTAATGTAAGGGTGCATGTAGAATGAAGCGATCACACTGTTACCTTGAGGACATGTCTAACCAGTGTTATTGTTAATCTAATGCCTCCAGTGATATGATGCAATTAAACTGTGTTAACAAATGGTACTCCTGCTATTTTCCCAAGTATGATAAGTACGTTGCTTCTTTATGCTGCTAAGTGACCTGGTGTCCCCATGGTCCCATGCCGTTAAACCAACTCTTTAGCTACTGTTGATTTACTGTATCTGGTAAACAAGCAATGCCACCATTAAAGTAGTCCCATATTTGACGAATGTCATAGTTGATTGTAATGCTTCCGGTAACATAAAGCATTGCTGGCGTTTTAAAATTTCTACTGTCCTTGCGTGATTGGCATGAACATAATTAATATGATTCTTTTAATTTCGTGTATGTTTTGTATATTCTTATTGACCAACAACTATTTACTTTCTATCTTTTTGTGCAGATAGGGATATCCATTTCACCTGTTGCTATTGCGACCTTTTGGTGAACTGCACAAAACACTTTCTTTTGGAATGAGTGTCTTATGCAGTTCAACTAAAATGTCATGTGGGCAACATCTCTCAATTTTGGTGGAACTGCACAAAATGGTGATTGGAGTTTCCAAAATCTCCATCAAATTCTGCTGGCAATCTTGTGCAACATTTTATTAGCTTTTGCAAGATGAGCCGTCACTGTCACCACATGAGCAGGATGGCACTTTATTTTAGTGGAACTGCACAAAAGGATAAGCAAATTATAGTTGCACCTTACATCAGCAGGATAGCCAACCTCAATGTTGCTGAATTTTAGTGCAACTACTAAAGAAGAACCTACCAGCTCACAAGAGCAAGTACTTCTTGCTAGCTGAATGATGCAATCTTTGCTTCATTTCAGGTGAATTGCAGAAAAAGGCGCATGAATTGAATCATGGATATGCAGGTTGACCTCATCTGAGTGGAGTTTCAGGTTCACCACATCGAGGCCCCTCACCCCGGTTGCTTCAACTAGTGCCACTATTATAGTAATCATGCTCTTTCTTATCTGTGCAAACAAGAATACTCTACTACAGATGTTGTGATGGTCAAGAGCATTCGCCAAGTTCTTCGGTTGTATGAAACGGCTAGCCACAATGGATTTAATCCCAATATTCACTTTATCAAAAGGCTCTAATGGGTTGGTTTTGAATCTTGCAAGCTAGGAATCAATGAGATTTATAGGCATCTTTGTTGTACTTATTATTTGAATCTTATTTGTTGGTTCTGAATCTTGGAAGCTGGGAATCAATGAGATGTGTTGGCATCTTTGTTGTACTTATTACTTGAATCTTATTTGTTGGTTATGAATCTTGCAAGCTGGGAAACGCGGCATGATGATGCAGAGAATAGCAACCATAACAAATTGTTTAAACTTGGTAGTATTTTCTATGTGAAAGTGCGACAAATGTGCTGATCATGTGCGTCCTTAGAATAATAATTCTAATTGTTGTTCGTGTTGATCCTGTGGCACTGATAGAATGAGCCATTGCATTGCTTGTTTTAAGAATACATTTTAATTAAAGCTAATTAACTTTAAGTAAAGTGACCACTAACACTTGTTATTACAGTACGAGTTAAATGCACCTATAGTACATCAACTTGCACTACGGGAACACTTTCATACAAAAACTTGAAAATTGAGACAAATGGGTCACTAAACTTGCTTTACGGGCACAAAATCATACAAATTAGTCTGAAACCACCACATGGCATGCCACGTTAGCAGGGGAGCACGAGTTGGTAGCTGGTTAGTTTGTAGAAACCCCCCTAAGTAATGGAAACATTGAACCTGCAGTCCTGATTGAGATTGAGGAGGGGAAACTTTTATGGATAACCCTGTGCTTATGCCAAAAAATTCTAATCATGAAGTAAATTTTAAAGTTCATGGATCATACTGAAAATTTGTCCATTTGAAAACAGAGCATGTACATGAAAAACAGAGCAAACATAGTTGTTTGCAGGTTCAGAACGTATAGGTTCAGAACATACAGGTTCAGAACACATACAGAGGATGTCCTGCTAAAAAAGTTAAAAAATGGGACCTGGGAGTCCGAACCCAAGACGTGAGATTTCGAGACAGTTGTTTCACCAGTGAGCTATGTAGAAGAGATCAAGCATCTGGGCGCTGCATCATTTATTATGTTTACGTGCACTGCCTAAATGAACATGGCTCATGTTCCGCCCGCCGTCGGCGGCCCATGGTGGTGTCAAAGCCAGTTGCGACGGCAGCTCCAGAGCTCGGCCACGACGAGCAGGTCCTAGCTCGCGGCATGGAAAACATCACCGACGACACCACACACGCGGCAGCAGAAACACGATGCCGGGTGGCCAAAGAAGCTAGTGTTTTTGACTTTTGGCTGGAGTACGAAGCTAGCTGGAGCACGACATAGTTACATCCCTAGAGCACGCACGTAGACATATGTCGGTGTCCTGGATTCGGGGCTTTCCAACCCTGCCTTCCTGCAGCCTGCCACATGGCTCCATCGATGGCCTGGTACGGCCCAGCTTCAACACCAACACCGCAAGACCCTCGCAAGGGGCCAAGCCTCGCGAGGCGGACGATGCCAAGACCCTCGAAGGAATCGGCCTCCTCAGGCTGGCTCCTGAGGGGTGGAGAGTTCTATGCAAGTACCTCACGAGGCTCAGCTGACGTGAGCCATGACGACCAAGGCCAGGCGGGTGCCAGGCGGGCGCAGAGCGCAGGTTTCCTCTTTGGTGCAAAGGAGGCAAGCCACAGGCGCGGAGTCCCGAGGGATCAACCAAAGGTTTCCATTCTAGTGCAACGAGACCAAGCCCACCTCAGCGTCACGACCAGAGATTTTCACAGGCAAAGACTACTTTTGCCAGGATAGATTGTACGACTTGTCCCCTTTCAAATCCGGCCATTGTGGGATATATTCCCGCTCATATTTGGGAAGAGGACCAAGGCCACTATAAATAGGACTAGCCACCACCATAGAAGGGCATCTGATTCAGACCCTAGCCGTTCCACACACCAGCTCTCTCGAGCTCAAGAACACCTCACCTCCTAAGGCTAGTTCATCCATTGTACTAGTTCATCCGCGGCCTACAAGGCAATCCACCACACCACACTGGATTAGGGTATTACACCACAACGTTGGCCCGAACGAGTATAAATTGTTGTGTCTTTGTGTCTCTTTGAGCCCTATGCGCTAGGCTTAGGAGAATCACGAGTAGGCAGGCTGGGTAGGAAGAGATCTCTGCATGCACCCCAGAGTTCGAACCTCTCACGCGTTAACGGATCCCTAAATCTGACATTTGGAACGCCAAGTAGGGGTGCATCAGATCCTCTCTTCCATCGATCGATCCTCCGCCACTCCGACATCTCCATGGCCGACGCGCGTAGGGCTCGCGCCGACCGGCGGCCTGCAGTCGTCGCCCGCATCGCTCAGACGGCTCCGACGGGTGACGACTGCGCCCGTCATGCTCCTTCTCCAGTGGCCAACACCGCCATGGGACCAGCAGGCCACGAGCACCAAGCCTCATCGCTGCACCCGCCGGTGCACCGTGATGGCCACACTGCTACTCCAACACTGACCCCAGCAGCTTCGTCATCCCATGTGCGTCGCGGCCAGGTGGACGCACAGGCCGCTCTGCTCACGGTGTGGGAGCTTCTTCACTACCGCCCGGTGAGTGACCTCTATGAGGAGTGGCTTGAGCGGATCGCCGAGCTCATCAGCGTCACGCACGGGGGCTCCATCGAACCGGTTCGCTCGCTGCCTCAGCAACCACCTGCAGCGGGCGACATGGCGCACGGGGCTCCTCCACCACCTCCAGCCCGGGGCGCCATCATTGAGCCAAGGCGTGTCGCGCCACGGCGCGACCTGCAGCGCCCGGCGCCGGCTCAGGATGACGTGAGGTGCGAGGTGGTGCAGCATCCCCAGGGAGAAGCGCATGTGCTACCGGCACCCCAGCACCAGGCTCACGTTCCGCCGTAGGAGGTGGTGGTGTGCAGGCACCAGGATCATGTTCCACCCCCTCGACGACCTCCGGTGGCCACGGAAGGATGTCGTGGGTTCACTCCACAGCTCTGCAATGTCGTCTGGCAAAGTAAGTTCAAGCCTGACCTGCCTTCACGCTACGATGGGACCGCGGACCCCGCCGAGTTCTTGTAGCTCTACGAGCTGAGCATCGAGGCGGCCAGCGGCGACGATAAGATCATGGCAAACTGGTTCCCAATGGCCCTCAAGGATGGCGCACGTTCTTGGCTCCTGAACCTGCCCGAGGGGTCGGTTCCTTCCTGGGAGGAGATGTGCAGCCGCTTCATCGCCAACTTCCAGGGCACCCGCGACCGTCCGCCGGCCGAGGGCGACCTGCGCCGCATCAAGAAGCAACCTGGAGAGACCCTGCATAAGTACATCCAGCGCTTCAACAACCTTCGCCTCAAGATCCCCAAGGTGTCGGACGAGGCCATCATTTCGACATTCACTGATGGCGTCTGCGATGTCAAGATGAAGGAAGAGCTCGCCATCCATGAGGACCTCTGCACCGCTCTGGAAATGTTCAACATGGTGAACAAGTGCGCAAGGGCTGAGGAGGGACGCCTCTCCCTCCTCGAGCTCCCCGATGCTAATCCAGAAGACAAGAAGGCCAAGACCAAGGATGTGAAGCGCAAGGGGCCAGCCCTGCTTGCGGCCGAGCCAGAGACGAAGTGCAGCTGCGACCACCCCGAGTCATCCAAGGGCAAGCGGTTGTTCTTCGCCTTCCACTATGTTTACAGCCACAACACCAGCGATTGTCGGGTGCTCAGGGCCCTCCACGACGGGCACCTCGGTCATGCCCCGAGCGCAATGATCGAGGTTACAATCATGGAGGCGGCCGAGGTGGAGGACGCTTGGACGGACGCGACCACCATCAGGAGTGGCGCGACCAGCCTCGTGAGGACCGCTGGCAGGGCCAGCCTTGCGAGGGAAACTGGAGGGAGCAGCCTCGTGAGGATCGCCCTCAGGGCAACGCAGCCTTGCCTCCTCTACTACCACCACCAAGAAGGAATGAAGATCACCACCAGGACGAGGGGGCTGGGGGCTTCCAGGAGCCTCGGGTTATTGCCTGCATCCTGGGTGGCTCACAGGCGCGAGCTTCCCACCACATCTTCAAGCAGTTCGCGTGCGAGGTGATTGCAGCGCTCCCCAAGCCTGAAGCAACTCGCCCTCTCAAGTGGTCCATGTGCGCCATCACCTTCGACTCTTCAGACCGGCTCAAGTGTGCGGCCACCGTTGGCGTGCTCCCATGCTCTGCTCCCCCATCATCAGCAACGTGGTTGTCACGAAGACTCTCATCAATGGCGGTGAAGGACTCAATGTTCTATCTGTTTAGATGTTTGACAGGCTCCAGGTGCCATACAACCAGCTTCGCCCCACCAAGCCATTCTCGGGAGTATCGGTCAACACACCCGATCGCGAAGATTCGCCTTCCTGTCACCTTTGGCGAGCGCAACAACTTCCACACTGAGCTCATCGACTTTGACACCACCGACATTCACCTTCCCTACAACGCCATCCTAGGGTACCCAGTGCTGGCCAAGTTCATGGCGGCCAAGCACCACGGCAACAACATCCTCAAGATGCCAGGAAGCGGCAGTGTCATCTCGGTGGCCTATCAAGAGAAGGATGTGGTGTGTTCCCTCGAGCGTGCCTTCCAGGCTGCAGCGGCTGAGAACCCTGAAGACGAAGGCAGCGCCCTCCCTCCTGAGGTTGCCCCCAAGATGAAGAAGCTGCAGCTGGGACATGGGTCTCGTGAGGAGGCATCACTCGAGGATGTTGCGCTGAGCCTCGCGTCTTCGGACGCGGCACCGTCACCCATCGCATAGGAAGGCGCGCCCAGCGCTCCTCTCGGGCTGGGCTCGGGGGCTCTCCTTTGGAGGGCCTCAGATCTAGCCAATGTCGCGAGGGAGGCGCTCTTCGGAGCATGCTTCCCAGGAGAAGGCAGCAGGTGTGAGGCACCAGGCGTTCAGGAGTTCATCAGCAAGGCAATCAAAGAAATTCAGGAATGAAGGGTTCTGCAAGGCCATCGTCGCCAGCTGCATGGCTGTCACGCCCAATATGCGATACTATCCTAAAGAGACTCGAAGGTCCCACCAAGGATAGAACTGCATATTGAAACGCTTTTGCAAGGTGGATATCATTACATCAACATTACATAATAGATGGGGATACATACAAGAGGCATACAATGCCACACGAATACAACATCATCATACAAGACCAACATTCGAGTACGGATGAAACACAAACGGAAACTCAAACGACATCCACCCTACTAGCCTAGGCTGCCGACCTGGAACCTATCCCCTGATCGAAGAAGAAGCAGAAGAAGAACTCCAAAACAAGTAACAACGCTCTCGCGTCAAGATCATCGCATAACCTGTACCTGCAACTGTTGTTGTAGTAATCTGTGAGCCACGAGGACTCAGCAATCCCATTACCATGGGTATCAAGACTAGCAAAGCTTAATGGGAAAGGAAGGGGTAAAGTGGTGAGGTTGCAGCAGCGACTAAGCATATATGGTGGCTAACATACGCAAATCAGAGCAAGAAGAGAGCAAACGGAATGGTCGTGAAGCTAGCAATGATCAAGAGGTGATCCTGAACTCCTACTTACGTCAAACATAACCCAAAAACCGTGTTCACTTCCCGGACTCTGCCAAAAAGAGACCATCACGGCTACACACGCGGTTGATGCGTTTTAATCCGGATCTGGTGTCAAGTTATCTACAACCAGACATTAACAAATTCCCATCTGCCACAAAACCGCGGGCACGGCTTTCGAAAGTTTATACCCTGCAGAGGTGTCCCAACTTAGCCCATGATAAGCTCTCACGATCAACAAAGGATATTCCTTCTCCCAGGAAGACCCGATCAGACTTGGAATCCCAGTTACAAGACATTTCGACAATGGTAAAACAAGACCAGCAGAGCCGCCCGCTGCGCCGACAATCCCGATAGGAGCTGCACATATCTCATTCTCAGGGCAACACCGGATAATTCAAGCTACGAGTAAAACCAGACTTTGAGTTTCCCCGACGTGGCCCCGCAGGCTGCTCGGTTCGGACCAACACATAGAGAAGCACTGGCCCGGGGGGGCTAAAATAAAGATGACCATTGGGTTAATTACTCCCAAGGGAAATGTAGGTGGTGGTGATGCAAATGGTAAAACCAAGGTTGGGCCTTGCTGGAGGAGTTTTATTCAAAGCAAACTGTCAAGGGGGTCCCATAAATCACCCAACCGCGTTAGGGACGCAAAATCCGGGAACATAATACCGATATGATGGAAACTAGGGCGGCAAGAGTGGAAAAAAACACCAGGCATAAGGCCGAGCCTTCCACCCTTTACCAAGTATATAGATGCATTAATTAAATAAGAGATATTGTGATATCCCAACATAATCCTGTCCACCATAGCCAACATAATCTTCAAGTTCACCTGCAACTAGCAACGCTATAAGAGGGGCTGAGCAAAAGCGGTAACATAGCCAAGCAACGGTTTGCTAGGAAGGGTGAAAAAGGTTAGAAGCTGACATGGCAAATTGGGAGGCTTGAAGAGCAAATGATAGGTAGCGCAGCAAAGCGATAGATCGAAGCAAATAGCATAGCAATGATAGTAATGAGATCCAAGGTGACAGTCATCTTTCCTGAAATCCCGCTAGGAAGAAGAACGAGTCCATGAATAAGACGAATGGATGAAGCCGAACCAAGCGTAGACGAACGAATCCTCACGATCGCAACGATACGGGAACTATCGAGAAGAAGCACACAACATGGTAAACACACCACACATAGAAAAGACATGATGCACAACAAGCATGATGCATGACAAAGCTACATGAAGCTACTGATGGCAAGAGATGATGCAAACAAGAGCAACACATCAAGGCAAGTTTAAATGAGGCCGGGAACAACATATAACAATTCCGGTAAGTCCTCATATGCAAATTTCGAAATTGGTCCAGATCCGAATACACCTTATGTTCAAGTTGTTAAACAGCAAGGTAAGATGCACCAAGATGATGTACACGAGATTCTAGTCAAGTTACATATAAAGTTCATTTGATTTGGAGCTACGGCCTAGAAGATATGAGCAAAACAAGTTAAACATGGCATTGATGCAAAATGCATTCAAACATCGAGCAAACACAGCAAAACAAGGATGCCACATGATAATATGAAACTACATGCAAAACTAAGCAAGTTTCATATAGAGCACACTCAAAACGGAGCAACGGTGCAACACATACACTTCAAACAAGACATAACAACAATCTGCCCAAAACAGCAACTAGGCATCTAGCAAGCATCAAAACAACATGCTACAACAACTCAACATGATAACAAAAGGCATGGGCATGATGTACATGTAAATCATGACAAAACATGAACACTGAGCTATCTCGAGGAATCACTAGAACATGCCCAAAAAGACATGGCAAGATTGCAAATAATAACAGTTTACAGGCTTAGCAGAAATAACATCAGGTTGCAATGTTTAGAGCCACCAAACAACATGTTACAGGAACTTAGCATGGCAAACAAAGGCATGGAATGAATCTACTAATTGAATAGAAAAAAGTCCTTTACTGACCATGAGCCAAAAAGGATCAGAAGATATGATGGCACCCATGAAAACATGGCAATTTATATGACAGATTCAAACATGGCAGGAACAACAATAAGTAGGCATGTTGGTGAGCTTGTACCACTCACCACAGAGCAATACATGGCATGACAAGGTGACCAACAGTAAGAATGCATGTTTATGAAGCTAAGCATGGCAAGAGAAAGTTCATAGGGTGCATGGATCACTAGAAAATCACATGGGAAAACTGAACTTAATGTTAACAGGATGATAGCAACATTGTTTAGCAATTTGAGAGTAAGATAACAACAATCTACAGCAAGCCATAAATGCAACCAGGGGCACGGATGGATAGAGCATGACATGTATAACAAAACATCCTTAGTGAACATATCCAGATTATGCATAGAATGACTTGTAGCAGCAGGTTTACATAGCATCACAAAATAACAGTTTCAGCCTAGCAAAACAGTAACAACAAGTACCCTACTTAACAAGCTTGATACACTCAGTAAAAGACTCACAAAAATACATGGATGGCACCCCTGTAAATATGGCATGATGTAGTACAAAACACATGTAGAGCTCATGCTCATAGGATGCACACATCAATCATGGCAAAAATGACAAATGAGCAAGTTCTGTTAACAGACAGCAGACAACATTATATAGCACTCTTGCAACGATGATTCAGTCATCTAGATCAACTCAAAAAAGCATGACACAATGGAATAAAATGTAGAGCGTCTCACAGTGAACATTTTGATATATGGTACACGCAAAACGGAGCAGTATGCAACAAGATATGTCATGATGAACAAAGGACCAGAATGCAAAATATTACGGGGACATGGAAATATTTCGGAGTTCAACCTTGCATGGAAATTGATGTGGCGGCGGATCTCGCCGGATCTGAGGCGAAAGCGGCCGGAGTTCGTCGGAGAGGAAGGAGATGTCGCCGGAGAGGGAGGCACCGGCGAGGAGGACGCTGCGGGGCCGAGGAAGCGGAGGGATGACGTAGCGGGGTGGCGTGGGGTCGGAGGAGGAGCGTGGCACTAGCAGAGCTCGGGCCGGCGACAGGGTCAGCGAGGCGGCGCAGGCAGAGGCCAAGTGGCCGGTGGCGAGGGGCGAGGCCGGGACGATGGCGCTGGGGCGGATCCGGGAGGAGGACAGAGCAGGGAGGCCAGGGACGGCGCGCGGGGCGCCGGCTGGAGGTTGATGCGGGCGCCGGGGCACTCCGGCCGGCGGTGCTGGGGCGGATCCGGGCGGCGGCGAAGGGCGGTGGTCGGCGGTGACGTGGAGGGGAGACGCCGACGAGCTAGGCGGCGGGCCGGAGCGAAGGCGCGCGGCGGAGGAGGCGCTAGGGTTCGGCGGCAGGCGGCGGACGTGGAACGGGCTCCTCGGGCCCAGATCGGCCCAGGGTGGGCCTGGCGCGGGCCGCGAGGGCCGCGGGGAGGTGGGAGGAGGCCAGGGCGACATGGCAAGCAGGGAGTGGAGGAGGCTGGCGGTTGCGGCGGCGCGGCCAACGGGACGGCGCCAAGTGGTGGGGAGAGGTTGGCCGGCGGCGTATTTCGAGGGAGGAAGCACTGATTTCGAGGAGGGAGGCGGCTGGGAGGTAGGGGAAGGCTAGGGATGCCCAAAATGGACTAGGGGTGTCCATATATAGCAAATTTGCTAGGGTTTGGGGGTTAGGAGGGGTTTTCGAGCGGTACAATCACGATCGTGCGGCTCCGGACAGAGGGGGGACTAGGTGGGCTGTGAAGAGAGGCCTCGGGCTGAGAGGAGAGAAGAGAAGTGAGGCCCGGTGACTGTTCCGGAGACCGAAACGTCCGGCGAAAATATCGGCAACGGTGCCGTTATATGTTTAACGGTTGGGCTATCAAACGAGCTCCGAATGCAACGAAACTTGACAGGCGCTCTGTCTACACTATAATAAGACTGCACGACAAGTTTCAACCCATTCCGAGAACATTTTTATGCCACTCACGCAACAAGGTAGAAAGGGGCGCCGGAGGACATAGGAGTGCCGGATTGCAAAACGGATAACGGGGTAAAAGCTTGGATGCATGAGACGAACACTTATGCAAAATGAGATGCACATGATGACATGGCAATATGCAACACGCAAGCAAATGACATGGCAACGACGGCGAATAACTAGCAGACACCTGGTGCAAAGAATCCGGGGCGTTACAGTGGCGCAGCTCACTGCCCAGGGGAGGGCAGGGAGTTCCGCGTCTGCATCGACATGCCCGGGCTCAACAGGGCCGCGTCTCGGTAACTCATGTGGCCGTCTCATGTCGGTCGATGCGAGGGTCCGCCTCACAGCTACGATCGCATGCCGTTCAGAATGGCTGGCGCGGCTGAGGCGTTCCAGTGCTGCATAAGGGATGCTCTGACGGCCTGCGAGGCCAAGAACCACACGGTTCTGGCGGAGATGGAGGAGCACCTTCAGGAGCCTCTCGGGTCCTTTGAGACTCCCGAGGCCGGGCACCAGAGCGGCTCATGAGGAACGACTCCAGCAGCACACATTTTTTTGGCTACCTCAACACCTCTTCAGCAATGGTACCAGGTGATATATCTCTAGTTCGTTTTAGTCTGGGGGTGCCCCTCGGGCCGCATCATCCCCAGGCCGTGTGGGTCCATCCGTATGACATGTGTTGTTTTGCATTCGCCAGGACTATCTAATCATTTCTGTGAGTTTATCTATGATTGTCACTTCATGACCACCGCATCGCCGCCCTTCATGAGTGTTGACTAATACTATTCCCGCATCGCTGCATGACACTCACTCCGGCACAGAGCTTGTGCTCGGGTCCGTCCCTGCAACGCTGATAAACTCGGGGACCGAGCTCTGGTTCATGGCCTTCCTCGCGTACACCACCTCACCAGGTCCTCGGTGCCTTTGTCTCACGCCCCATACTCCGGGCCCGCTTCGCAAGGGTCCCGGTCCATCCTGTCATCTAACCTGCAGGTTCATCTAGCGGCCAGGGCCACTGATTGGCTTGAACAACCACCATCTGGCCTCGCGAGTCGCTTGCGCGTTAAAGGGGGGCCTCCCGAGCATGGCATCTCGGGAGCTCCTACTGGCTCTCCAGCTCTCACCCCCTGGCCTTGACCACGACATCGTAACCTGGCATACCAGCGGTGGCTGAGCTTGCTCAAGGGCCGGGTCCCGAGGATGTAGAGCACCTAGGCGAGCGAGGCAAGAAGGTGGCCAAGGCAAGCTGCACCCAATGATATTGCGGGCGTGGGGGCAGGCGTCACCTCCTTAAAGGACCCAGACACCAAAAAGATAAGTCTCGACTCGTCACAACACCGGTTTCGCTCCTCGTACGCCCTGCCTCACAGCTCCACTTGGGTAGTCCCCCCCCCCCTTTTCAATTTTCTATGCAGCTGCTTGCATGCCAAAGGGGACCTCGTGAGCATCACGCCTCACGAGCTCTTACCGGACCTTGGGCCGTGCACCTCCTAGCCTTGACCATGGCATCGTGACCTGGCATACTAGCGACGGCTGAAGCCTGCCTGGGGACTGGGTCCTATCGGCGTAGAGCGCCACACTGTCTAGGGAAAAGAAAAGGGATAAACCGAGCCGAACTGGAATACACACATCCATCATGAAATCAAAAGAAATAGCATTACTATTAAGTACATCCCGATCCTTACAAACCCCACGGGGGCTGATCTTCATCTTGCGAAGGAAAAGCAACTACAAGGCCCTGCGGTATCACCAACGACGCCGGGCGGCAACCGCAGCGGTGCTGCGGCCTCGACGGGAGCTCGGCGGCACGTAACTATCGTTGCTCGACTCCGGAGAATCACTGGGCTCAGGAGAGTCGTTGGATTCCCAGGAGTCGTCGCTGCTACTGGACGAAGCACCAAAGGGGACAGCAGCAGGTCCAGCACCCGCTGCGGCATCCCTCAGGTTGCCTCCTCCAGGGCAGTACTCCAGCTGTTCGCCCTCCTCGTTGAAGACCTTGAAGAACAGGGTGACCGCACCATCGTACTTGAAGTGGATTGTCAGGGCTCCCTCTGCGCGACAAGCCTGGGCAATCTCGCCCCATCCTCGAGTCATGAAGACGTCTCCAGGCGGCACCACCTCGACTTCGGCTCCAGTCGCCAAGCTGCGGCACCCAGCGTGCTGCAGCCACAGCTCGACCGGCCCCCTCAGAGGCAGCTCGCCGGTGAAGAACCGTGGGAGTCTGATCCATGTGTATGGGGGCATCACGGCCCACACCACAAACTTGCGCGAGCTGTCCTTGGCATTTGTCCATGGTGTGGACGGCAGGGCAATGGTGGCACTGCCACCTTTGTGAGGCGACACCCATTGACGCTCTCCTCCTTCCTAGGTGCGAGCATATACGGGAAGAGGGAAGTGGGGCGGAGGCCTCGATTGCCAAGGCCTAGTTATCTCTCACCCCGCGTCGGCATCATGAGGAAGGAGAAGCCATTTCTTCAGCGAGAGAGGATCTAGCCCTCCTGAGGGGCCCTCCCTTTCTCTGCCGCGGAATACCTTATGATCAGTGCCATGAAGGCAAGATGGAAGAGAAGAGAAGAGGACGGGAGCAAGACGAAAGAAAGGTGGGCAAGGGCTCCGGCCGCCCACATATTTATAGCCAAGGGAAGGTAAATCGTCGTCCTCCCACTATTTCTAGTAATGATGATTCTCTCTGCATGCAGCATGCAGTTGTCAAGTCGAGGAGTTGCCGAGGAAGCATGGGGAAGTGGATTCTCCCACGTCCCATCAATTGCCACACGTTATCAAGGCCAGAGGCAGTTAGGGCCTGCTACGCTCCGCACTTTCCCTTTGGCTTTGCCTGGAAGCCAAGTCCGAGCACACCTTGGGCCCGGGGGCTACTGTCGGCGTCCTGGATTCGGTGGTATCCAGCCCTGCCTGCCTGTGGCCCGCCATGTGGCACCATCGACGGCCCGGTACGGCCCAGCTTCAACACAAACACCGCAAGACCCTCGCGAGGGGCCAAGCCTCGCGAGGCGGATGACGCCAAGACACTCGAAGGAATCGGCCTCCTCAGGCTGGCTCTTGAGGGGCGGAGAGTTCTATGCAAGTACATCACGAGGCTCAGCTGATGTGAGCCATGATAACCAAGGCCAGGCGGGTGCCAGGTAGGCGCTAGGCGGGCGCAAAGCGTAGGTTTCCTCTTTGATGCAAAGGAGGCAAGCCACAGGCACAGAGTCTTGAGGGATCAGCCAAAGGTTTCCATTCCGATGTAACGAGACCAAGACTGCCAGGACGGCAGGACGGAGGTCATCGACGAGCCTACCGTAGCATCATGACCAGAGGCTTTTCGCAGGCGAAGACTACTTTTGTCAGGATAGACTGTACTACTTGTCCCCTTTCAAATCCGGCTGTTGTGGGATCCCTTCCCGCTCATATTTGGGAAGAGGACCAAGGCCAATATAAATAGGAATAGCCACCACCATAGAAGGGCATCTGATTCAGACCCTAGCCATTCCACACACCAGCTCTCTCGAGCTCAAGCACACCTCACCTCTTGAGGCTAGTTCATCCATTGTACACACTGGAGTAGCCTGCAAGGCAATCCACCACACCACACTGGAGTAGGGTATTACACCACAACGGTGGCCAAACCAGTATAAACTGTTGTGCCTTTGTGTCTCTTTGAGCCTGACATGCTAGGGTTAGGAGAATCGCGAGTAGGCGGGCTGGGTAGGAAGAGATCTCCGCACGCACCCCAGAGTTCGAACCTCTCACGGGTTTGTGGATCCCTAAATCTGACAACATAGGTGACTTCGGCGGCTCATCTTCCATGCTGCAGGAATCAGGGTGCATCTCCAGTTAAGTGTATGTGTCTACAAGTACTAGTTTCACACTATTAGTGTCACGCCCAAGATGCGACCCGATCCTAAAGGAACTCGAAGGTCCCACCAAGGATAGAAGCGCATCTTGAAGACGCTTTTGCAAGGTGGATATCATCACATCAAACCATTACATAATAGTTGGGGATACATACATAAGGCACAAACGCCCCAAGAATACATCAACATCATACAAGAGATCAACATCCAACTACGGATGAAACACAAACAGAAAGTCAAACGACATCCACCCTACTAGCCCATGCTGTCGACCTGGAACCTATCCCCTGATCGAACAGGAAGCATAAGAGGAACTCCAAAACAAGCAAACACCGCTCTCACGTCATGATCATTGCATAACCTGTACCTGCAACTGTTGTTGTAGTAATCTGTGAGCCACGAGGACTCAGCAATCCCATTACCATGGGTATCAAGACTAGCAAAGCTTGATGGGTAAGGAAGGGGTAAAGTGGTGAGGTTGCAGCAGCATCTAAGCATATATCGTGGCTAACATACGCAAATAAGAGCGAGAAGAGAAGCAAACGGAACGGTCGTGAAGCTAGCAATGATCAAGAAGTGATCCTGAACTCCTACTTACGTCAAACATAACCCAAAACCGTGTTCACTTCCCGGACTCCGCCGAGAAGAGACCATCGCGGCTACACACGCGGTTGATGTGTTTTAATTTGGATCTGGTGTCAAGTTATCTACAACCGGACATTAACAAATTCCCATCTGCCACATAACCGCGGGCACGGCTCTCGAAAGTTTATACCCTGCAGGGCTGTCCCAACTTAGCCCATCATAACCTCTCATGGTCAACGAAGGATATTCCTTCTCCCAGGAAGACCCGATCAGTCTCAGAATCCCGGTTTACAAGACATTTCGACAATGGTAAAACAAGACCAGCAAGACCGCCCGATGCGCCGACATCCCGATAGGAGCTGCACATATCTCATTCTCAGGGCAACACCGGATGAGCAATCCGTACAACTAAAACCAGACCTCAATTTTCCCTGAGGGGGCACTACAAAGGGCTCTGGTTCGGACCAGCACTTAGAGAAGCACTGGCTCGGGGGGGGGGGGGCTAAATAAAGATGACCCTCGAGAGCGCGACTCCCAAGGGAAAAGTAGGTGGTGGTGAGGCAAATGGTAAAACCAAGGTTGGGCCTTGCTGGAGGAGTTTTATTCAAAGCAAACTGTCAAGGGGGTCCCATAAATCACCCAACCATGTAAGGAACGCAAAATCAAGGAACATAACACCGGTATGACGGAAATTAGGGCGACAAGAGTGGACCAAAACACCAGGCATAAGGCCGAGCCTTCCACCCTTTACCAAGTATATAGGTGCATTAATTAAATAAGAGATATTGTGATATCCCAACATAATCCTGTCCATCATGGAGCATTCTTCAACTTCACCTGCAACTAACAACGCTATAAGAGGGGCTGAGCAAAGCGGTAACATAGCCAAGCAATGGTTTGCTAGGAAGGGTGAAAAGGTTAGAGGCTGACATGTCAAATTGGGAGGCTTGAAGAACAGGTGATAGGTAGCTCAGCATAGCGATGCAACGAAGCAACTAGCATAGTAATGATACTAGTGAGATCCAGGGTAGCGATCATCTTGCCTGAAATCCCGCTAGGAAGAAGAACGAGTCCATGAAGAAGACAAACGGACGTAGTCGAACGAATCCTCACAACTCCGGAACGAAACCGAAGCTAACGAGAGAAGCAAATCGGAAAGGAGGAAACAACATGGTAAACACACAAGAATAATCATGGCATGATGCACAATCAAGTATGATGCATGTCCTATTTAATGAGGCATGGCATGGCAAAGTGCAACAAACAATACTACAAGTTAAGTGGAGCTCAATATGCAACGAGTTGCATATTGACGAAAACACCACATTCGAGTTATTTAGTTCGCTCTCGTTTAGGTACACAACAATATTAAATGTTGTTAAACGTGGCAAGAGGCGTAACATAAGTAATCTAACTATTTAGGCAAGCTTAAATGAGGCCAGAAACAACAAACAACAATTCTGGAAATCCCCATACGTTATTTAGCAATTTAACGCAAACAACAATTTCAAACATTTTAATTGTTGTTATCATGATGCGAATGACATATGCAAGTTTTATGCAATTTTATGAAAACATTGACATCAGCATGTTATGAAGCATTTGTCACCGTGGTGGAACAAAAGGGGTGCCACGACAACTACAACGGAAATGGTGCCACGGCAACATTCCGATGATCCAACAACTCATTGAGACACCGATGCAAAAGAGCAAGTGTGCGGATGTGCGGAACATGCAAAAGATGGTGGGGTGATCCCAGTTATCGGGTTCCCACGGGTCGATGGCATGGCAAACAAGGAGGAACGTGCATGAAGCAAACGGGCATGGTGCAAACATACGGTTCATCTCAGACAACATGCATTCGTCCATAGGTCATCGTCTCAGCGGTTATACCTTTGAAGCGTGCATTTCGGGGCGGTTCGAGTTGGTGCAAAGTAGAGGAAGTAGACGTTCTCGTGGCGGTCATAGTGGAAGTAGTTCTACATGGATCTTGTTGGATCCACGGCGACGGCAGTCGTACGCGGTTCGTAGATGTTCGGGTCGACAGTAGTGGTACACATTTCGGAGAGGAACTTGTCGTATCCATGTAGTCGAACTTGGCATATCCGTAGGGTACTTGTGAACTTGAGGGTCGATGGTAGTCGTTCACGTTGTAGTGGACTTGGCGAAATGCACCACGACGGTAGTTGTATGCTGGTCGGGGGGGGGGGGGGAACTCGGCATCGCTGGACTTGGCGATCCGGAGATGGCGATAAAGGTACTTCACGGGCCATCGTGTAGTCGTACTCGAGGTCCTCGCGCACCTGATGAGTTCGGAAGAGGAACATGGCAATCTAGGTTGTTGCGGCCACGGTCTTGACATGAACAGTGCTAGGCAGCGGAGAGCATGCACAACAGGGCACAACAGAGGTTGTGCACGGCAGTAACGGGTCGGCCAAAAGAGGCAGAGGACATGGCGCCATTGATGAGCGGCATCGGTCGATCCGGGTCACACGAGGGCGGATCTGGCGGGACCTGATCTGTCCGGAGTCGGGACGAAGGCGAGCTCTAGCAGCGGGGCTTGGTGGTGGGGCCGACACAAGGATAAAGGCAGCGTCGGGCGCGTAGGACTCGGGGACGAAGCACCGAGGATGAGGCAGGAAGGGAAGGAGAGGGCGTGCGGGGTCTGCGGGAACTGTAGGTCACCGGCGAGGAGGCTGGGGATTCGGATGACGGCATGGAGGCACGGCAGCTCGGGGCTGTTCCTAGCGTTGGAGGCCGGGACTTGGCCGGCAGCAGGGCGTCGCGGAGGAGCAGGAGAAGGGGAGGCGTCGCGTGGAGGGGTGTTTGGGCGGCGCTCGTCAGGGCGGCGATGGCGAGGAGGGGAAGAGGTGCTCGAGCCTTGCAGCGCGGGGAGCTCCTCTCCCTGGCGATGTGTGTTGTGTGTGGCGGCGCAAGGGAAGGAGGAGTCATTGATGGGAGTTGGGGATCGGGCGCTGGGTGCGGCTAGGGTTAGGAGGGGTTTAAGTGGGCTGTGGGAACGGGTCGGTCCGGTTGGTTAGGCCCAAGAGGCCTGGCTGGGCTCTCTTTCTCTCCCTCATATTCTTTAGCAGAAAAGAATTAGAGAGAAGAAAAGAAGAGAGGGTTAGGGAAAGAATTTGCGCATGCAGACAATTTTCCCGGACTCATAAAAATGAGCTTGATCCAAGAAAAATAGAAAGTGAGCATGGGCGTGAAGTTGAATTCAAACTCATTTGAATTTAGTTCAAATGAGTGTAGGAAGGAAGTGGGAATTTGGTAGACCCAAAATGTTGAGAATTTTGGAAGAGCCTCGATACATGAGATAAGAATTGTTGGGAGAGTTTGAGGCAAGGAATTGAGGTAAAAATGCATGGAACTTAAACTATAAGTGTGTTATGGTTTATTCCTAAAGAATGGAATATTTATCATAGCTCCCTAATAATATTGGGAGGGTAATTGTTATAAAGAGAAATCACCATGTGTGTTTCCCTCGATTTAAATGGATCGAAGATCCATCCAATTTATTTAGATGAATCTTTAAAATTAATGATATGATGGCATGATGGCATGATGCAATGGAAGAGATGGCATGATGAATGCACAAACAAAACAAATCACACGACAAAACTTGGAATAGCTGGAAGTCTTCTAGATCGTCAGTCTCGGGGCGTTACAACACTCCACCACTACAGCAGGATCTCGTCCCGAGATCTAGGATAGCACCGGAGAGAAACAGAAGAGGAAGAGAAGATGTAAAACTAAGTTGCTTCTTCGACAAAAGAGTGAAACCAAAGAACCTTGAGAGGTTTAAAAGTTGAAAGAAAGAACACAACAGAGTTGAACACAATTGAGAGCACTATGGTAGAAAATAGAAACAAGGAACACCATGTGAACCTTGGAGGTTGCAAAGCTATGAATGACGAGTACAATGGACAAGAAGGAATTGGAACCACTCTGGTTGAAACGAGATGAACAAGGAACAAGGAATAACAGATTCGGACAGCACTCCGGTTGAAAAGAGATGCAAGACTTGATAAGATGAAAAGAACTTGAAAAGAGGACACGACACTCTGGTTAAATGGATAAGCATGAAAAGGACACGACCTTCACAATTCGAGATGATAGAGTGAAAGGAGCAACATCACAATGCCTCCAGAAGAAAGAATAGAAGATAGATCATTGGAATAACAGAATGGAGAAGAAAATGCCAACTTCTGCCACAAATGAGCTTGGAAAGCACCCTTCCAAGAAGGTTATAACGGAGTTGTTAGAAAACCAACAACGAAAGCACAAGCTTATTGTGGGCTTATGGAAACTTCTCAAAATTGAGGCGAAATTCTGCCACTATGGAAACAAATAATATAATTGATAACAACAACAAGATGAAAAACTTCTTCCACCAAGATGATAGAGAGATAACTTGGACCATATATAATCACCACAATAGCAACATTCCTTAGGGAATGCTTTAGGTGAAATATGACACAAGATAACTCCAACGAAGAGATTAATGGATTTAAAATACCTCATTCTTGACAACATGTGAATCACGAAACATGAATAAAAATTGTCAAGAATGATATAACACCATCTCAAAAGATGAGATAGAAAGAACTGCACTTCGGATGCAAGATGAAGAATGCTTGAACTCCTCAAAACAAAACATGTGTTCAGCACAATGTTTATTTTAGAGTATAGCTTGGCGGATCTTAACTTCGAGAGAAATCTTGAAGAACAATTGAAGGATGAAAGGAATCCTTGACGAACCACCATGTAGAGCCTCCATGAAAAACTCTGGTAATAAAAAGGATGATAGAAACAAAGAGAAGTTGAAAACACAAGGTGAAGCCTTCGATGATTTAGAAGGAGCTTCACGATGATATAACCGAGAGAACTTGGAACTCCAGATAGAAAAGATGAACATCTTAGAACCGAGAACTTATTCCTCATGAACAAACTCTGAAGGAACGGATTAATCACTTGGATGAAACAAGAATAAGAATTATGTTATGCGTATTCTTCACCAATTTAAATTGGTGAGAAGCATTGGATTTGCATACTAGTTATTCTCATAGAAAGGATTAAGAGGGATATAGCTCAACTCAAATGTCCTCAACGAACCACCTGTATGATTTGGGAAGAACGAATGAATTGATACGGTAACAAGGAAGAGAAATCTCAAATGAACCACCGTAAGAATTGAAAATGAACGAAGAAAAGATAAAGAAACACCAGGAAGAATTAGAAACCGAACGAAGATCATGGGCAGACTAGAGAATACTTGAACGATGCTCCGGAAGAATATGGAGAACAAGAGGTGAAAGCTGAGAATGAGTAACATTCAGAAATGATGTCCTTCAGATGATCGAGAAAGGAAGCAACTCCTGAAATGCGTCGGATGGGTGAAGAGAATTCTCACAATTGAAAACAATTATGAGAGGATGGATTAAGCTAGAACTATGAATCTTCAAGAGAACGGACCAAGATATAGGAGAAATCCGTCTTCGGTCTTCAAATGTTGAGAATGATGATGAGAACCACCATGAATTATTTAGGCACTCCGGAACAATGAAGAATAGAAAGGTTGAATCAATGATGAAAGAATTTGGAAGATCTTGGACAAAGGCATATGACTGATGAAATTCATCCTTACATCAAACTTCGAAAAGAATTTGGGAATAGCTCCAGGAAAATTAGAAGAGCCAGGTAAGATCCTAGTAAAAGACATGTGGGTTAGGGCCCACTCGAAAGAAACATCGTTGAAGGATTGCCTGAAATAGAGATTGCACCGGTAGAATTAAATAGTTTGAATAAGAGAAAAATCCTTGAAGTAACTCGAACAGATTAAGAATGGAAACATGATTCTTCTGAGATATCTTGAGCACTCCAGATAAGAATAGAGAAGGTGGACAATTAAGAGGTGCACCGACATGGAAAAACATTTGAAACGAGGAAAGGGATATGATCAACACCGAAAGCTTGAATTGGATCCACCGGAGAAGAAACCACAATGAAGGATGATGAGCTTGAAACTGTTGAGCATCTTCATGGGAAATCACCGGATAAGAACATTGAAATAAAAGAATGAAGAGACTTCACATGAATAAATGGATACTTGATTAAGAAATCTGAGTCCTTGAAGAAAAGGGTGGGAGGGCGGGAAAAACAAAGGCAACTTGGGGCAGGTGGAATAAACACCGTTGAGAAAACTTAGAATTGATCTTGCGGATGGGGAGAATGATGGGATCATCTCGAAGAGAAGCACGCCGGTTGGAAAGAATTGACATGACAATCTCGATGATAAAAAGGATTAGAATTCACATAGAAATATGAGAACACCACTTGAAAGGTATGGAATCAACACTTGACATTGAAGCAACTCGAGTACCACAACTCAAAACAAAACAAAGGATTGGCTTGCAGAAATAAGCCAGAACAAATACATATGATAGAGATTTACCCAATCACATATCATGCATCTGTCGGAAAGATATTCTAGGAGCTACTTGAATTCCCACCTATAAACTCCCGAAACTTTCTGGTTATGCAATCTGGTGTTGGGGATACAGGGGAAGCAATATATCTCACCCAAACTAACAATCCCTACATCCAGTTGTATCCATCCGTCAACACATAACCAAGAAAACTCCAGAAATCATGTACCTCAACCTTCGAAAAGCATCCGTTATACGAGCTATGGCAATACTCCCGAACTCCCCAGTACTAGGTGGCATCGAGGTTATCTCACCAACAACTGCATAAAAGAGATTTTCGATGTCGGCAAAACTCAGGTATTCCAGAACTACAACGATAAAATTATGACGACAACACCTTGGAGCTCAACTCCCCGGGGCACTGCCACAACTGTTGGGGATATTACCACTGGGCGTGAACCGGCCTACCTGGGCCGGGTTAGCTTCATTAGTAGTTTAAAGGTGATTAAGCAGATGATGGCCCAAGGCCTGTAGTCGGTTTAGAACCTGTAGCCGTAAATCGGCTTGATATGTAAACTTGCATTGTAAGTTAGGAATAGAGAGAGACCAACCGGGATACGAGTATGAACCGGTGTGGGACTCTTTGGACCAACGGGCGTCACCCATGTATATAAGGGGACGACCCGGCGGCGGTTCAAAGACAGACAACAACAACTCGAGCCTAGGCGAAGCTTGTTTGCTCCCTAGCCATCGAAACCACATCAATTCCATCACAACTAGACGTAGGCTTTTACCTTCATCGAAGGGGCCGAACTAGTATAAACCCTTGTGTCTTTGTGTCCGCTTTAACCCCTTCAAGTTAACCCATAGCAATGGCTCCACGACTAAGTCCTTTCACAAGGACATCTGCCATGACAAATCCACGACAGTTGGCGCCCACCGTGGGGCTATCGCACGACGGTTTGATGATCTTGGAGGGCAAGCTCAAAGGACTCGAAGGCTATGCTGTAGGCCGGATGACCAAGAGTCGTCGCGGCAAGCTCTACATCGACGATGCAGGATGGGGTCCCGAAGACGGCTCGATCGAGTACAGGTACCGGGTCCCCTTTGGTGGCATACACATTTTTATCGGCAAGATTGGTGAGCCTGGGCCTGAGCCGGACATCCGCACCGACCTCGTCGAGATGGCTCAGCGTGCGAGATCTACCCAGGTTAAACCGGCCGTGAAGCGTGCCTTCGTGGGAGTCATCCACGGAGGAGAGCATGAGGACGAGTCAGAATACGGTAGCGAGACAGTCATCTATTCCAGCGACGAGTCCTCAACCGGAGAGACCGAATCATTGTACCAGTTGCAAGACGACCAGATTAGGGGCTGTTCCGATGGCGACAGTATTCCGGACCCCCCAGATCAGATCAACCGGGTTGGAATATTCATGGCCGACACGCAGGCGGCGAATCACTCTTCGACCGCAGCAGCAATGCTCTCCGGATCAGCAGCGGCAGCGGCAGCAAGGGCAGGAGGCCTTGTGCACCCACCGGTTCAAGTTCTGTCTGACCTATTTGACGCACTAGCAGTACTTATGGCAAAGGCCAATCCGGCGGATCAGGAGGCCCATGATGCGGAGATTGCAAAGGTGAGAGAGCAGATCGTACAGGCCAAAGCCGACCTGGCAGCAGAGAAGGATAGGATGGCTGCAGAGCGGGCCGCTTTGGACGCCCAGGCCTATAACCTCATGCTCGACCAGAACGCATCACAGGAGGTCTTGAAGCGGAAGCACAGATCACGCCTGCCGTTAGGGTTTGACCCTCGAAATCTCTTTCACACTCCGGGAGCTGGAACCAGTAATCCGCTGGGGCACCTAGAGGTAAACCGGGTCGAGGCACCAGGGCCAGGAGCGATGGTCCAACCCCGCCTGATTGAACCTCCTCGGCAGAACATTGTGATTCCTCCGCCGGTCCACACACCTCCGAGTCATTATTCTAATCCTATGGACAATCTTGTCACAGCTGCTGCGCAATTAGAAGCTATCCCGGTCGAAGGAGACTCTCCACAAGCAATAGAGACGCGCTGTGTTAAGGAACTTCTCCGGACCGCTTTGATTCAACAGGAGGCCTATTCATACAGCCGCGATCGGATTCATTCCACACCTCGTCCAAGCCGGAGCTATAGTAGGTGCCTGGATGAACTGGCCATATCAAGCAATGCGCGGGGCCGTGAAGCGGCCCGTGGCAATAACCTGGCCGGTGGTGTTCACGATGCTCAGGATGTAGTGGACCGGGCCCGGGCATGAAGGGAGGCCGAGTTAGTAGCACAGAACGAGGCGGATCAGCTTACACCGGTTTGTCCTACCACCTTTGCCGGGCCAGGGGTCGCATCTAGCTTGGGAGTGCCCTGTTTAGTCCTCGCTTTACGCAATGTACGTCTGCCCAAGGACTTGAAGGGTCCGCGCAAGGTGCCAGATTACACCACTGATTTATCTCCAGAAGCGTGGGTGGAGAGTTATGAGATGGCAATGGAGATGCTGGATGTGGATGAGACCGCGTGTGCAAAGTACTTCACCATGATGCTTGAAGGCACAGCCCGTACTTGGTTGAAGAGCCTGCCACCTAATTCTATCAGTTCATGGGCCCAGTTGCGGACCTGGTTTATCCAGAATTTCAAAGATATGTGTAAGCAGCCTAAGTCCATAGTAGACTTGGCGGCTTGTGTTTAGGAGGATGGAGAGTCAACAACCCATTGGGTACGCCGCGTTTCTGAAGTCTTGCACTCGTCTGACAGGATCAATGCTGACTCTGCGATCATAACCCTAGAGGGCAACTGCCGGTTTAAGCATCTAAAGTTGAAGTTGGGCCGTATGAAGCGGTTCTGTAATGACATGGGAACTCTCATGGCCGCTTTAGTGAAGTATGCTGATTCTGATAGTACCAAGGATCCCGAGACTGACGATGATGAAGCAGGGAAGGGAAAAAAGAATAGCAACTCTAAGGGGCATCAATACAAACCAGCGGGCCATGGGAACGGAGGCAAGCGTAAAGCGGAGGGTAGCATGGACTTTGTGGCTAACACTAATGCGCAGGACAAGGGTCAGCGGCGCAGAGGTAAAGCAGCGAATCATAATGGGGCTCCAAATCCTAACCTGGATCGCTTAAACTATTTGCTGAATCAGCCTTGCCCAAAACACGGGACGAAGGAGGCGCCGGCTAACCACCTTTGGAAGGATTGTTACATTATGCAGGAATTTAAAAACTCTAATGCCTTCCGGTATGACCGTGGGTCAGGTGGTGGCTCAGGATCCGGTTTCCATGGGCCGGGTCACGATGGAGCTTCCGGTTCAGGTTTCAATCAGGGCGGTAATAATAACCAGGATAATCAGAGCGGTCAAGGGGGTTACAACCAACAGCAGCAGCTGCAGCGGTCGGGTTATCAAAGCCAGCCAAAACAGTTGAACAATGGGCAGTATCACGTTTTCACAACTAGCTTGGATAAGCGCGACCAGAAACTTCACAAGCGAGCGGTGAACTCTGTTGAACCGGCCGTACCGCGTTACTTACGCTGGTCGGAGCAGCCTATTGTGTGGAGCAGGGAGGATCACCCCCCCCCCCCCCCGGGTTGACAATCCGGGCCAGTTGGCATTGGTGGTAGACCCTCAGGTGGGAGGTTATAAATTCACCAAGGTGCTCATGGATGGAGGGAGCAGTATTAACATCCTGTACTATGAGACATTCCGCCGCATGGGGATAACAGACAAAGATCTCAGACCGTCTAATACGGTGTTCCATGGTGTGGTGCCTGGCAAATCAGTGTATCCTGTTGGTAAGATAGCCTTGGAGGTGGCTTTTGGGGACGAGCATGATTCCCGATCTGAAACACTAACCTTTGAGGTAGTGAAAATTCTGAGCCCGTATCACGCCTTTGTTTGGGCGGCCGGCTTATGCCAAATTCATGGCACGACCTTGTTATATCTATTTGCAGCTCAAGATGCCGGGTTACAAAGGGACAATAACGGTTCATGGGAGCCGCAAGATTGCTTTGGAATGTGAGGAAGGTGATGCGGCCTATGCAGAGTCGGTTTGTGCTGCGGAGGAGTTGAAATATTATAGGGACAATGTTGATCCGGCGTACATAACCCCTTTGAAGAGGCCAACTACGGAGCATGATTCAGATCTGAAGTTCAAATCGGCGGCTGAGACCAAGCTTGTTGACTTCGTGCCCGGCGATTCGTCCAAGCAGTTCACTGTCAGTGCCAAATTGGACCCTAAATAGGAAAGCGCGCTCATCGAGTTCATCCGTGAGAATCGGGACATTTTTGCATGGAAGCCTTCTGACATGCCAGGTGTACCGAGGGAACTCGCTGAGCACACTCTTTATGTTGATCCCAAGTATAAACCAGTAAAACAGTTTCTTCGCCGGTTTAACGAAGAAAGGCGCAAAGCTATTGGAGAAGAAGTGGCCAGGCTCTTAGCAGCTAGTTTCATCATTGAAGTGTTCCATCCAGAATGGCTCGCTAATCCGGTGCTAGTTCTTAAGAAAAATGGCACTTGGCGTATGTGTGTGGATTACACGGATCTTAACAAGGCTTGTCCAGCGGATCCTTTTGCCCTCCCCCACATTGACCAGATTATTGACGCCACGGTAGGTTGTGAGCGTTTGAGTTTTTTGGATGCGTATTCTGGATATCATCAGATCAAAATGGTGGTTAAGGACCAAGAGAAGACGGCGTTTATTACTCCCTTTGGAGCCTTCTGCTATGTATCTATGCCTTTTGGGCTCAAGAGCGCCCAAGCCACTTATCAACGGTGTGTACAGAATTGCCTGCATAAACAGATCGGCCGCAATGTGCACGCCTATGTGGATGATATTGTAGTCAAGTCAAGGCAGAAGGAGACGCTGGTTGATGATTTGAAGGAAACCTTTGACAACTTGCGGGTTTATAAGATGATGCTTAACCCTGCCAAATGTGTCTTTGGTGTTCCGGCAGGCAAGTTACTGGGCTTTCTTGTGTCCAACAGAGGAATTGAGGCTAATCCGGAGAAGATTACGGCTATCACCTCCCTGGCTAAACCGAAGTGTATCAACGATGTTCAGCGTTTGGCGGGTCGGATCGCCGCACTGAGCCGGTTTATCAGCCGCCTCGGAGAGAAGGCCATCCCTTTATACCAGATGTTGAGAAAGACAGATCAATTCATCTGGAGTCCGGCTGCTAATGAAGCATTGGAGGACTTGAAGCGGCAATTAGCCAATCCGCCCGTTCTTGCAGCTCCGGTCGACAAGGAGCCGTTATTGTTATAGGTAGCGGCCAATGCTCGTGCAGTTAGCATGGCTATTGTGGTAGAACGCAAGGAGGCAGGCAAGGAGTATCCGGTTCAGCGGACGGTTTACTATATCAGCAAGGTGCTTATTGAATCCAAGCAAAGGTATCCGCATTGGCAGAAGCTGGTATATGGAGTTTTCATGGCATGCCGGAAGTTGAAGCAGTATTTCCAAGGGCACCCCATCACAGTGGTCAGTTCAGCTCCCTTGGGCGATATCATACAGAACCGGGAGGCGACTGGCCGGATTGCTAAGTGGGCCATAGAACTTGGGCCGCACGCATTGAAGTACGTGCCTCAGACGGCGGTGAAGTCTCAAGCGCTTGTTGATTTCATCAATGATTGGACGGAGTTGCAAGCGCCAGAGGAGAAGCCGGATCACACATATTGGACTATCCATTTTGATGGATCCAGGCAATTGGAAGGCTCGGGGCCTGGAGTCGTATTAACTTCCCCACGAGGTGATAAGTTTTGTTATGTTCTCCGCATAATGTTCCCTTGTACTAATAATGCAGCTGAGTATGAAGCTTTGCTCCATGGTCTCCGGATGGCTAAAGAGATGAATCTAAGTCGGGTTAAGTGCTTCGGTGACTCGGACCTCGTGGCTCAACAGGTATCTGGCACTTGGGATTCTAAGGACCCGCTTATGGCTGCATATCGTCGTGAGGTGGATATTGTTGCGGGTCACTTCAAGGGTTATCAGGTGGAGCACGTGGATCGTCGAAAAAATGAAGCGGCGGACTCTTTAAGCCAGTTGGGCTCTCAGCGTAAACCGGTCCCGCCTAATGTTTTTCTCGATGTATTGCATAACCCGTCAGTCAAGCTCCCGGGTGAAGCGGAATTTGGCTATTCCTGATTCGGAGGCTCAATTGGTGGCAACCCTACATATTATACCGGATTGGACAGTTCCTTATCTTGCGTACATGAACCGGGGAGAGTTGCCAGAGGATGAGACTCTAGCCAGGCAGATAATCCGGCGATCCAAATCTATGACAATTATCAATGGCGAATTACATCATTGCAGTGTATCAGGGCCGTTTCAACGCTGCGTCTCTCCTGAGGAAGGCTGTGAAATTTTACGCGAAATCCATGAAGGGGATTGTGGTCACCACGCCGGTTCAAAGTCTCTGGTGGCTAAGGTGTTTCGTCATGGGTTTTACTGGTTGACAGCTCATGCTGATGCGGACGACTTGGTAAAATGGTGTGATGGCTGTCAGAAATTTTCAAGGCGTGCTCATGTGCCGGCTCAAGAATTGAGGATGATTCCAATTACTTGGCCATTTGCAACATGGGGGCTGGATATGGTCGGACCTTTTAAAAGATCCAAGGGTAAGAAAACCCATCTTTTGGTGGCAGTTGACAAGTTTACCAAGTGGGTTGAAGCGGAGCCTGTCAGCAAGTGTGATGCAGCTAAAGCGATGCAGTTCATTAAAAAGGTGATTTTCCGGTTTGGCTTTCCACACAGTATCATTATTGACAATGGTACCAATTTATCCAAGGGTGCTATGAAGGAATTCTGTGAACGTGAGCACATCAGACTTGACGTATCATCAGTGGCTCACCCCCAGTCCAATGGGCAGGCAGAACGAGCTAATCAAGAGATCTTGCGAGGCATCAAACCCCGGCTTATGGTTCCATTGCAAAGAACACCGGGATGTTGGGTTGAAGAGCTACCATCTGTGCTATGGAGTATCAACACTACGCCCAACCGATCTACAGGATACACACCATTTTTTATGGTCTACGGAGCAGAGGCGGTTCTCCCTAGTGATATCCGGCATGATTCGCATCGTGTGGCGGCTTATGTCGAAGCGGACAATGAGACAACACGGCAAGATGCTTTGGACCTATTAGATGAGGAGCGTGACATAGCGGCTGCCCGCTCGGCGATTTATCAACAAGATCTTCGTCGCTATCACAGTCGCCGGGTCAGATATAGAACTTTTCAAGAAGGCGATTTGGTGCTTCGGCTCATCCAAGATCAGACGGATATGCACAAGTTATCCCCACCTTGGGAGGGACCTTTCGTGGTCAGCAAGAATCTGCACAACGGGTCGTACTATCTTCGAGAGCATAAAGACTCACGCACATCAGAGGAGGAGACCAACAGGCCGTGGAATATAGCTCATCTTCGGCCTTACTACACTTGAGCCATCGGCTCTATCTATGTACATATTATGGCAGTGTATATATTATCATTGATATAATAAAACCGGAGCCTCAGCTAAAGCGGGGTCTCTGTCCTTTCATATCATGTGTGGTTACATGGAGTGGTTCTATTTTAAAGTGGCCTCCGGTTTACCCCTTGAAGTTTGCTTTTCAAAAAAGCTTTGTGATATCACTTGGGGCCTTGGTCGTGTCCAAACCAATGCGACACCTTTTGATAGGCGAAAGCCACCAGATCACTTGGGGACATGGTCAAGTCTGAACCAGTCACGCCTCTTGATCGGCCTAAGACCACAGAATCACTTGGGGGCTTGGTCGAACCCGAACCATTGCCACGCCTTTTGATCGGCATAAATGCCACGGTTTCATTTGGGGACCTGGCTGACTTGAACCATTGTCACTCCTATTGGGGGCTTGGTCCTGTCCGACCATGGTAACACCATCTGATCAGCTCAGTAAAGCATGTTTTTGCAAACGGTTTTTATCATTGCCTTTGCTTCCATATTTCTTTTATGACTATTCTTCAATTTTTGTTGTGTTTCCTTTAAACCAACAACACTTTTTTACCGGTTCAGCTGACGGAAATCGGTTCATTTGTAATCCGGAGAAATATGCCCGGTTTAAACTTTCCTGTTAACATCATGAAGTAGCAAGGGGGCTCATAATGACCCAACACGGTTTACATGGGAGTTGTTTTTTCCCCTTTGATGGTAACGGTTTATAAATACTCCGTTTCAAGCCTGGCTCAGCCAACTTCATGCCCAGCGATGGCAGGTATTTTGTATCACATATTTGATTATACGTCTTAAATACATTGATGATATATATATATAAAGGTCATAAAATGGTTGGCGGTATAACCGCCACCGAAGTTCAAGATTTTCGGATTGTAGGAAATATAAATTGAGGGTTTCAAGCAAAAGCATCAGTACTTATGCACGAAGGCATATTCAAGGCAGAAGTATTAACTATCATATTACAAGGCAACGCGGTGCCCAAATAAGATCATTGTTGTTCCGGCGGATAATCATAAAGCAGCTATTTCAACTGGCTTCCGGTTCAAGCCTGTTCATCGCCCCGGTCTGATGATTGTGGGTCGTCCCGCGCCGCTTCAGCTTCTTCATCTCTATCCATTGGCTGGAAATCAACAGTGGTCCAATCGATTCCCATTAAAGCTTGAAAGACAGCCTCTTCATGGATCAGAGAAGACGGTTCAATATCAGGAGCGTAAGTATGCTTACGGATTGGAGGAATCAGATTCTCCGCTTCAGGAGTTGGTGCAGGCACTCGTTTGTTCTGATCATTGTACTGAGCTTGATAATGCGACAAGTCTGCCTCTTCAGCCAATTGACAAGCCAGAGGGCGTACTGCACGGTTTATTGCCCTCAAATCATCTTCATTGAACTCTGAGCTGTCTTCCTTCAAGCTGGGATAGCCTTGAGCTGCCTCACCAGGATCGAAATCCGGCACCCATGCTTTTGCCCGGATCAAGGCATTAATGGCTCCGGTTCGAGCAGCAGATTTTTTCAGTTCTTTAATCCGAGCAGGAAGCATTGACAACCTATTAAGAGTGTCTTGGATTAAAGTGGGTGCCGGATTGTTATGAGATGCAGTGGTGATAATCCGCTGTGCTCCGGTGTACAGCTGTTCAATTAAAGTGTAGGCAGCCTTCAACTTCTTCCGAACATCTGACCCTAAGTGACCAATGCATGTACCTGCAACAATACAGGAAAGATCACAAACCGGATCTATTATAAGCAGGCCAGAGTTGTCAAGGAAACCAAAAGGATCTTACCAAAGATAGCAGCGGTCATGGAATGTACTTGCCACTTTGCGGCGGTCAGCTCATCTACCACCGGTTTAAGGGCAGCTTCAGCGTTTCAGCTCTTTTTATTAAAGCGGCCTTCTCAGTGGCCCAATCAGTCCGCTCCTTCTTGAAGCCCTCCTTCAGCTGTTCTGTGATGCTCAAAGCGCTGGTTAATTCTTCCCTTGCCTTGTCGGTTTCAGCTTGTTGCATTTTCAAAGTTTCCTGCAGATCAGTAATCCGGTCCTCTTTGATCCTCACTTCAGCCTGCATTAAGACAATGCTTGGCTTTAAACAAATGGTACAAGAATTTGAAGTACCAACCACATAACAAGTTATACGCTTGATACTTGGGGGCTAATGCACCTTCAATTTTCATCTATTACTAAATCGCAAAGTCCCAAGCTCAATACAGGTATTCAACTTGGCACTTGGGGGCTAATGGCTATTTGCTCAGTTATGTTCTGATGTTAGAATTTTTATTGGAGTCCCGGTTTAACTATACTAAGTTGAACCGGCCCTTGGGGGCTACATTGATGGATTTCAAAGTATTGAGGACTATATTCAAGTCCCGGCTTGAAGAAGGTTACAAACCGGCCCTTGGAGGCTAGGAGGATTAATACAGTGGCAGTAATTAAAGAAAGAAGAAGCACAAGGAAGTTACCTCAAATTTATCTCTCGTCATCTTTATCAGGCCAGCTTCACAGTCACGACTAGTATATAGCCGGTTCAAGTAACCAGAATGAAGATCTTGGGCACTCAGAGCAGCATATGTTTCCAGATCAACATCCCATTTGCCTTTGTTCATGGCAGCAAAATCTTCTTTCACAGTATGCTTGGCCAAAGCGACAGGATTCCCTGGTTCAAAGCGACCTACGCCGGTAATTACAACATCATCATCCTTGGACTCGCCGGTTTGCGTTGGCGCGGTCGATTTATCGGTAAGCTTTGAAGGACTGCGGGATCTATCAATCCGGACGGAGCTGGCAGGCTGGTCGACAGGGACTGGGGTATTGATAGGCCTTTTCTCAGGAATAGCATCATCTTGCAAGGGAGGATCATTGGGAATATCCTCATAAATGAACGTTTCAAGATCTGGTGCTTTATCCTGTTCAGGGGCGACATTTTCCTCGGCCGCTTTATCCAGGCGGGCTTTCTTGCTCGGTTTAGGTTTAGCCCTGAAAGAGAAATAAAGAGTCAAGGAACAGCATAAGTTATAACGTGGTATACCAGAAGCATATGTTCAGTCTAGCTTACCCAAGAACCGTTTTCAATGGTGGCAGCTGCGTGGCCGACGAGTCACCTAAGTAAGAATAGGAAGTAACCTGATAATTGGAGTCGGAAGGATTAAGAGGTTGACGGATGAAACCCGCTTTAGGATATAAATTTATAAAAAGGTCGGAGACCTCGGAGCGGCGTTTTCGAACCAGACTGTTTGGTAAAGCGGCGGAGGTAACTACCTGGCCGATGTGCCAGGTTGTGCGGCGAGCTTCATGTTGCTGAGTCTTCATAAGAAATTTGGGATCCAAGTAAGAAAGAGGATGAGAAAATTTAACTTTCCGGTTTGCCTGGCGAAATTTTGGCAAAGGCAAAGGATCTGAATCGGAAGAGAGAATAATTACCTCAGCGACATCAGCATTACTGGCTTCAGCTTGTCCTGACAAGTATCATCATCAATAAGGCGTGTAAAAAGTAAGCCTAGTGAATCGAGTTCTACCTCAAGGTCCGAGTTACCCACATCATCATCAACAGCCGGATCAGATGAAGCAGTGGTTTTCCTCTTTTTAGCAGGCTTCTTGATGACCTTGGTCTTTGGCCGGTTGACCGTTCTGCTTTCTCCGGTTTGTCTTGTGGAAGCTTCTTGCTCCAAAACGGATTATCACCCTGGTTAAGCAGCAATTGATGTCAGACAGAGATAGCAATAACAGGTTCAGTAAAAAGTACAATCAAAATCTTACAGCTGGCGGTTTGTTGGTAGCACAGAAAGGGAGCAGGCCGGTTTGAGCGCAGAGGTGCTCCGGTTCGTTCAGCATTTTCTTCACAGCCTCTGTGACTTCATCATCGGAGAGCTGGATGTTGGTGTGTCGGAGTGGGTCATCAACGCTACCAGTATACTTGCACATTAAACCGGAGCGCCGGCTGAGAGGCAGTATGCTCCATGATATCCAACAGCGTGCGAGATCTACTCCTGTTAAACCGTTGGCCATGAAGGCTCGGAGCTTGGATAATTGCGGAGCGTATTTACTCCTCTCCTTGGCACTTAACCTTTGTGGGAAGGGGTGTGTATTGCTGAGCCGCTCCGGACGAAAGCCAGGCAAAGGATTTTCATCCTCAGGGGAAGTATCTTTGCAGTAAAACCATGTTGCATTCCACTCCTTGGGGTGACTGTGTAGTCTGGCATGGGGATAAGTGATTTCTTTCCTTTTCTGAATTGCCATACCGCCCAATTCGGTATTGGGACCATCAGTGAATTCTATGCAGCGGTTTAAGTGGAAGCAGTCTCTGAACAATTCAACTGTGGGTTTCTCTTGAAGGTATACCTCACAGAGCACTTGGAAGTGACATAAGTTGGTAACAGAATTGGGGCCAGTATCTTGCGGGCGGAGTTGAAAATTGGCTAGCACATCCCGGTAAAATTTAGAGCCGGGCGGTTTGAAGCCCTGGGCTAAGTGATTCGCAAAGATCAGAACCTCTCCCTCTTGAGGTGTGGGAGGACATTCATCACCAGGAACCCTCCAGTGGATAATCTCTTTGCTGTCTAAAGCGCCGATCTAGACTAAATCGTCCAACTGAGTTTCTGTGACACGAGAAGGAACCCAGTTGCACTCATATACTTGTTTGGCTATGGTGAGATCTACAAGAAATAGGTGATTCCGGTTCAAGAACATGTTGGATAAAAGAAGGTGTTAGTATGAACAATGCTAAACCGGAGGCAGTATATTTAAACCGGATTTTTATGAAGTGGCATCATATGGCTAAAGAGTTCTAGCAGTTCAACAAGGGGACTAATGGTATATACCGGTTTATTAACTTTTTCTATATTAAGTTAAACCGCCTGATCTAAACATTTGAAAGCAATTGAGGTTGCGGATGGCTAAGTATGCAGAAACAGGTTTCACAAGGTCTTATTGCAGCAATGGATCTGAAGCAAGTTCAGAAAAACAGAAAATATTCAAAAGGTTAAAGCAGAACGGAAGTAAATCAATGGGCAGGAATGTGGATGAGATCTATAGAGTTGAGCGTAAAACTACAGGCGGATGCTAAAAAGCTACTGCTAGTCAGAGCAGGGTTTCACAGATATGTCCAGGAGTCTGGGTACGAGTATGAACAAGTGATGAACACGGCAAGAACACGAAACCCTAGAATAGATCTATGTTAGAGAAGAACAGAAGGCTTACCAGAGTCGATGAAGACGCGGAAGGCTACCGCGGTGCTCTGGTGCGTTCAGGTTGATGCAGCGGCCCAAGACGGTGCAGAGGTCAACGGCGGTGGCGTAGCTCCGAGGCTGGCGACGCAAGGAAGATGAAGAGGAAGAGACGAAGGGGAGAAAAGGAAATGACCCTTCGGTCCTATTTATAAGGCAGGGACGTGTGTCAGGCGCGCGAATCCAGGATCCACAAGATTCGGAAGTGGAGCTACTGCCTTGGGTATCGCAGATCTATTAATAAAGGAAGACGTCATAAATGTTAAACTTCATGACGATGTCATGCCGGTTTACAACAACCAGAGATGATGACGACATGGCGGTTTACCAATTACCAGAAGATGTTGAAGACAAAGATTTTTGTGAAGGATTGACATGAACCAGTTCAAATCAATCTGGGGCCTAATGTTGGGGATATTACCACTGGGCGTGAACCGGCCTACCTGGGCCGGGTTAGCTTCATTAGTAGTTTAAAGGTGATTAAGCAGATGAAGGCCCAAGGCCTGTAGTCGGTTTAGAACCTATAGCCGTAAACCGGCTTGATATGTAAACTTGCATTGTAAGTTAGGAATAGAGAGAGACCAACCGGGATACGAGTATGAACCGGTGTGGGACTCTATGGACCGACGGGCGTCACCCGTGTATATAAGGGGACGACCCGGCGGCGGTTCAAAGACAGACAACAACAACTCGAGCCCAGGCGAAGCATGTTTGCTCCCTAGCCATCGAAACCACATCAATTCCATCACAACTAGACGTAGGCTTTTACCTTCATCGAAGGGGCCGAACTAGTATAAACCCTTGTGTCTTTGTGTCCGCTTTAACCCCTTCAAGTTAACCCGTAGCGATGGCTCCACGACTAAGTCCTTTCACAAGGACATCTACCGTGACAAATCCACGACAACAACCCCTAAATGTAAGGAGGCACCAAGAACAATGTTCTCATCACAAGAATATCGGAAACGATCCCAAGACTACCCGCGTGATCCCTAAAAAATTAGTGAAAATGAGGAGAGGAAAGTCAAAAACATCGACGTCAGAAGTCTAACCAGTAGCGATTCGAGGGGGCTGAGGAGTAAAAAGAATCCTACTCTCGAATATAATATAATCCTAAGACTCAAAACCGTTTTTTTCTAGACTCAGCAATGGCCAAAAATCAAGGGGGCTCCTATGGTCGGTCGAGGCTCTGATACCAACTTGTCACGCCCAAGATGCGACCCTATCCTAAAGGAACTCGAAGGTCCCACCAAGGATAGAAGCGCATCTTGAAGACGCTTTTGCAAGGTGGATATCATTACATCAAACCATTACATAATAGTTGGGGATACATACATAAGGCACAAATGCCCCAAGAATACATCAACATAATACAAGAGATCAACATCCGACTACGGATGAAACACAAACAGAATTTCAAACGACATCCACCCTGCTAGCCTAGGCTGCCGACCTGGAACCTATCCCCTGATCAAAGAAGAAGCAGAAGAAGAACTCCAAAACAAGCATACATCGCTCTCGCGTCATGATCATCGCATAACCTGTACCTGCAACTGTTGTTGTAGTATCAAGGACTCAGCAATCCCATTACCATGGGTATCAAGACTAGCAAAGCTTAATGGGTAAGGAAGGGGTAAAGTGGTGAGGTTGCAGCAGCATCTAAGCATATATGGTGGCTAACATACGCAAATAAGAGCGAGAAGAGAAGCAAACGGAACGGTCGTGAAGCTAGCAATGATCAAGAAGTGATCCTGAACTCCTGCTTACGTCAAACATAACCGAAAACCGTGTTCACTTCCCGGACTCCGCCGAGAAGAGACCATTACGGCTACACACGCGGTTGATGTGTTTTAATTCGGATCTGGTGTCAAGTTATCTACAACCGGACATTAACAAATTCCCATCTGCCACATAACCGCGGGCACGGCTCTCGAAAGTTTATACCCTGCAGGGGTGTCCCAACTTAGCCCATCATAAGCTCTCACGGTCAACGAAGGATATTCCTTCTCCCAGGAAAACCCGATCAATCTCGGAATCCCGGTTTACAAGACATTTCGACAATGGTAAAACAAGACCAGCAAGACCGCCCGATGCGCCGACATCCCGATAGGAGCTGCACATATCTCGTTCTAAGGGTAACACCGGATGAGCAATCCATACAACTAAAACTAGACCTCAAGTTTCCCTGAGAGGGCACTACAAAGGGCTCTGGTTCAGACCAGCACTTAGAGAAGCACTGGCTCGGGGGGGCTAAATAAAGATGACCCTCAAGAGCGCGACTCCCAAGGGAAAAGTAGGTGGTGGTGAGGCAAATGGTAAAACCAAGGTTGGGCCTTGCTGGAGGAGTTTTATTCAAAGCAAACTGTCAAGGGGGTCCCATAAATCACCCAACCGTGTAAGGAACGCAAAATCAAGGAACATAACACCGGTATGACGGAAATTAGGGCGACAAGAGTGGAACAAAACACCAGGCATATAGGTGCATTAATTAAATAAGAGATATTGTGATATCCCAACAAATCCTTTCCATCATGGAGCAATCTTCAACTTCACCTGCAACTAACAACGCTATAAGAGGGGTTGAGCAAAGCAGTAACATAGCGAAGCAATGGTTTGCTAGGAAGGGTGAAAAGGTTAGAGGCTAACATGGCAAATTGGGAGGCTTGAAGAACAAGTGATAGGTAGCACAGCATAGCGATAGAACGAAGCAACTAGCATAGCAATGATAGTAGTGAGATCTAGGGTAGCGATCATCTTGACTGAAATCCCGCTAGGAAGAAGAACGAGTCCATGAAGAAGACAAACGGACGTAGTCGAATGAATCCTCACAACTCTGAAACGAAACCGAAGCTAACAAGAGAAGCAAACCGGAAAGGAGGAAACAACATGGTAAACACACAAGCATAATCATGGCATGATGCACAATCAAGTATGATGCATGTCCGTTTTAATGAGGCATGGCATGGCCAAGTGCAACAAACAATACTACAAGTTAAGTGGAGCTCAATATGCAACGAGTTGCATATTGACGAAAACACCACATTCGAGTTATTTAGTTCGCTCTCGTTTAGGTACACAACAATATTAAATATTGTTAAACGTGGCAAGAGGCGTAACATAAGTAATCTAACTATTTAGGCAAGTTTAAATGAGGTCGGAAACAACAAACAACAATTCCCTAAATCCCCATATGTTATTTAGCAATTTAACACAAACAACAATTTTAGACATTTTAATTGTTGTTATCATGATGCGAATGACATATGCAAGTTTTATGCAACTTTATGAAAACGTTGACATGAGCATGTTATGAAGCATTTGTCACCGTGGTGGAACAAAAGGGGTGCCACGGCAACTACAATGAAAATGGTGCCACGGCAACATTCCGATGATCTGACAACTCATTGAGACACCGATGCAAAAGAGCAAGTGTACGGATGTGCGGAACATGCAAAAGATGGTGGGGTGATCCTGGTTACTGGGTTCACACGGGTCGATTGCATGGCAAACAAGGAGGAACGTGCATGAAGCAAACGGGCACGGTGCAAACATACGGTTCATCTCAGAAAACATGCATTCGTCCACGGGTCATCGTCTCGGCGGTTATACCTTTGAAGCGTGCATTTCGGGGCGGTTCGAGTCGGTGCAAAGTAGAGGAAGTAGACGTTCTCGTGGCGGTCGTAGTGGAAGTAGTTGTACACAGATCTTGTTGGATCCACGGCGATGGCAGTCGTACACGGTTCGTAGATGTTTGGGTCGACAGTAGTGGTACACGTTTCGGAGAGGAACTTGTCGTATCCATGTAGTCGAACTTGGCGTATTCGTAGGGTACTTGTGAACTTGAGGGTCGACGGTAGTCATTCACGTTGTAGTGGACTTGGCGAAATGCACCACGACGGTAGTTGTATGCTGGTCGGGGGGGCTTGGCGTCGCTGGACTTGGCGATCCGGAGACGGTGATAGAGGTACTTGACGGGCCATCGTGTAGTCGTACTCTAGGTCCTCGTGCACTTTATGACTTCGGAAGAGGAACTTGGCAATCTAGGTTGTTGTGGCCACGGTCTTGACATCAAAAGTGCTAGGCAGCGGAGAGCATGCACAACAAGGCACGGTAGAGGTTGTGCACGGCAGCAACGAGTCGGCCAAAATAGGCAGCGGCCATGGCGCCATGGATGAGCGGCAGCGGCAGATCCGGGTCACACGAGGGCGGATCCGGCGGGACCTGATCCGGCCGGAGTCGGGACGAAGGCAAGCTCCGACGGCGGGGCTTGGTGGCGGGGCCGGCACAAGGAGACGAGGCAGCGTCGGGCACGTAGGGCTCGGGGACGAAGCACCGAGGACGAGGCAAGAAGGGAAGGAGAGGGCGTGCGGGGTCTGCTGGAATTGCAGGTCATCGGTGAGGAGGCTGGGGATGCAGATGACGGCGTGGAGGCGTGGCAGCTCAGTGCTGTTCCTAGTGTTGGAGGCCGGGACTTGGCCGGCAGCAAGGCGTCGCGGAGGAGCAGGAGAAGGGGAGGCGTCGCGTGGAGGGGCGTTGGGGCGGCGCTCGCCAGGGCGGCAATGCCGAGGAGGTGAAGAGGTGCTCGAGCCTTGCAGCACGGGGAGCTCCTCTCCCTGGCGATGTGTGTTGTGTGTGGCGGCGCAAGGGAAGGAGGAGTCATCGATGGGAGTTGGGGATCTGGCACTGGGTGCGGCTAGGGTTAGGAGGGGTTTAAGTGGGTTGTGGAATGGGTTGGTCTTGTTGGTTAGGCCCAAGAGGCCTGGCTGGGCTCTCTCTCTCTCCCTCATATTCGTTAGCAGAAAATAATTAGAGAGAAGAAAAGAAGAGAGAGTTAGGGAAAGAATTTGGGAATGCCGACAATTTTCCCAGACTCATAAAAATGAGCTTGATCGAAGAAAAATAGAAAGTGAGCATGGGCGTGAAGTTGAATTCAAACTCATTTGAATTTAATTCAAATGAGTGTAGGAAGGAAGTGGGAATTTGGTAGACCCAAAATGTTGAGAATTTTGGAAGAGCCTCGATAAATGAGATAAGAATTGTTAGCAAAGTTTGAGGCAAGGAATTGAGGTAGAAAATGCATGGAATTTAAACTGTAAGTGTGTTATGGTTTATTCCTACAGAATGGAATATTTATCATAGCTCCCTAATAATATTTGGAGGGTAATTGTTATAAAGAGAAATCACCATGTGCGTTTCCCTCGATTTAAATGGATCGAAGATCCATACAATTTATTTAGATGAATCTTTAAAATTAATGATATGATGGCATGATGACATGATGCAATGCAAGATATGGCATGATGAATGCACAAACAAAACAAATAACACGACAAAACTCGGAATAGCTGGAAGTCTTCTGGAGCGTCAGTCTCGGGGTGTTACAATTAGTTAGAGTTTCAGTTAACTACTTGTACTAGTTTCAGTTTCTTATTTCAACATTTAATGGGGACATTTTGGGAATATTCCTCCTGAAACGTGCAACTCACTACAACCGGCGTGGCATCCTATGTGGCCGTTTCGGACTCGATTTGTGTGATTTTGTTCTCGCAAAGCAAGTTTAGTGACTCATTTGTCTAAATTTTCAAGTTTTTGTATGAAAATGCTCCCGCATTGCAAGTTGGTGTACTGTAGATGTATTTAACTCTTACCGTACCAATACAGACCCACTCGTGAACCGACGTGTGTGGCCAGAATATGTTTCTTAATGGAGGCGTTTGAATGTGCCGAGGGTGCATATTCTGCTAGGCGTGCAGCGGGCGAAGGAGGGGTAGTAACTGTTGTCGCCTATACACAGTCAGTTTACTGTTGAATCCAGTTCCCCAAGAGCTGAAAAACAAACTGCTACCGCCGCCTACTCACTCGTTCACTTGAAGAGACTCCAATGGTGATCCGAGGGGTGAGCCTGCTAGCTATGGACGTCAGCAAGGAGTTCACCTTTGATTTCTCCATTCAGTGCCATGGCGGCACCAAGTTGAATGTGATGTACACCAACGATCCTGACTCGGTGAAGCTCTGCCTCGCCGAGTTCAAGCAGTACCTACAGGACGAGAAAGCACAAGGTCGCAGGACTAGACCTTGTGCCCATCCATGCGTCTCCTGAACGGGACTAGCGGATCGCGGTCGTCCAGGTATGCGTGCGAGACGAGGTTCTCATCTACCACTATTGTAGGGCCATCAGAGGTTCTAGAGCATTCGCCCGTTTCATCGGCAGCGCCGACTGCACCTTCGCTACGGTGGAGAGAAGGAAGAACGTGACGATTCGGCCATCTGGTGGGCAAGCTTGTTGACATCCATAAGCAATACAAGATCATTGGCAACGGTCAGGAGAAGGACTCCGTGGTTGACCTCGCCGATACCATCATCAACTCCTGCTACGCCAACAGGAAAGAAGATAACGATACCAAGGAGCTCCACCGGCAGCCCTGCATCCGAATAAGTCAACCTTGTACTCCCCTCCACCTACATCTTCCCCCGCTCTGGTTCGTTCGGTCCACGATCTCGACGTCGTCCTCCACCTTGGTGCTCTTGCGCAGCGCCGCCATCTGTCGTTCCCAACATGGTCAGCAAAACAAGAGGAATCGGGAGACAATTGTTCATCGAGAGGCTGACAGTCCCGGGCCCACCAGGTCCATGGCCTAGGTTTGGTTGTTTAACATGGGTAGGCCACGACATGTTTCAATGTTTTTTGGATCAAGCGGCCTCTGGGCCTCCCAACCTAGCTTGACTATAGCATCAGCAGCCCAAGTTACGTTTGTTTTTTCAAGATGACACACAACTCAGTTCTTTTTTCTATAAGAATGCAAAACTGAACCTATGTTTTCCCTTCAATAATAGTATATATATATATATATATATATATATATATATATATATATATATATATATATATATATAGAAACAACATAAGGTTCTGTTAAACTTGTCGTTCGTCCAACCATTTTATAGACCTTCGCACTTCCTTTATTTTTTGTTTTCATTAATCATATATCTGAATTTTCTTCCTCTTTCTTTTTGATGTAAACTGAGTTTTCTCTTGGTACTTTTCCCTAGAACCAACTCAACTTTCCCATGTCTAGCCTAAAAAATAATAATACCCCACGTCCTATTAACAAATCAAATTAAAATGATATTTTATTTCGTAAATTGAAAGTTCATACAAAATAATAATAATAATTGTTTATATATAACTTTGCAAATTAACTCCTAGTGATTGCATACATAAGCTTGCAAAGATTTTACTGACCAACGTCGTAATATACGTGCAATCATGTGTTTATGTTTTTATAACATTTCTCCGTCGAGCCCAACATGATATTTTCACCCAGCCCAGCAAGTCACGGATTTCGAGAAAATGCAAATGGGCTTTAAATTCTATCATATATATAAACGGGTTGCATAGATGCTACATCATTGTTTCACCCAGCCCACCAAATGGACTAAAAAAATAAATGGACTGGCTGAAATGTGGGCTAGTAGGTCGAAGCCTAAGCAAGGCGTTGATTGACATCCAACGGCTGGCATTCTTCTTCAATCTTTCGTCTTCTTCCCACAGCACTGCCGGGACCGCCTGCTCCAGCCTCCGGCGTCCAGCGGTGTTGTTTTGTGTGCCTCGTAGCGAAATGCTACCCCGCCAACGGCCAGGCCATCCCTCCACTCCGCACCTCCTGTTATTCTATGCCAAGTGTAGGCCCACCCCACACCTGAACCAATAAAGTTTCCCACTCCTCTCTGTTTGTGACTCCACTATCGCGTCTTCCCCATCTCCGGGTCGAACCAGTCCGGGGCCTCGCCGTTGTCTACCGCCTCGCTACTCTCGACGCAGCGTGGTCAACAAACAAGAGTCATCGGAAGAGGACTGTACGTGAGAGCCTGACGGCTTGGACCCACGAGGTCATGGTCGCACGCAAGGAATGTTCCTCCTTATTAAGCTGTTTCCTCCCCCTGACAGCTGGGACCCACTGGTTGTATCTTCGCACGGAAGGAAGTGCCTCCTTGTTATGCAAAAAAACATTCCTCCCGATGACAACTGGGACCCAGCAGATTTGCTGGCTAACTTGTGGGCCTATTAAGCAGACGTGTATGCAGGGCTTTGTCAACTTAATCAACAAATGATTCTAGCAGCTGGACCGTTTGATGTTATTCCAACAGCCGTGCTCCTTCTTCAACCTCTATTCTTGCTCCCGTCTCCCGTGGGTGGCAGTGCTACCGCGCACCCGAACCAGTCAAGTTTCCCACTCCTCTCCATCTGCGATTCCACTGCCGCATCTTCCCCATATCCGAGTCGTTCCAGTCTGGGGCCTCTCCGTCGTCCACCGGCCTTGGTGCGCTTGGCATGGTGTGGTTAACATGGTCAACAAACGAGAGTCATCGGAGCCTCACACTGCAGCCGAACCAGTGAACCCTCGTACTCCTCTCCACGCGGGCTTCCACTGCCGTGTCTTCCCTGGCTCAATGTTGTCTCCTTCCAAGGCCTCGTCGTCGTCCATCGCCCTGGTGCTCTCGGTGCGGCATGGTCAACGTGGTCAAGGAACGACTTCCATCAGAAGAGTACTATACGTGGAGAGGCTGACAGCTGGGTCCACGGCAGCCACAAGGAAGTGCCTCCTTATTACGCGTAAAATAATTATGCCTCCACCTAACAGCAGGGACCCACCGGACGGGCCACCATATTTTGCAAAAAAACGTTTTCCCCCTGACTGCTGGGACCCATCAGCTACATCTTCGCACGCAAGGAAGTGCGTCCGGGCAAAAAAAACGATTCACCCCCTGACTGCTGGGACCCACCAGCTACATCTTCGCACACAAGGAAGTGCCTGCCAGTCGGGACCCACCTGGTCGAAGTGTACATAGCATTGTCATTCTAGTCACGAACATGTACGTGCATACTGGTCAAGGTAGAGGCACGCACGTGTCGTAGTAGTGGCGCACAGGTGTCGCAGTAGAGGCGCGCCCGTAGCATATACACATACATATAACGGCCAGGGTGCAAGAAAGTAAATACGGCCACATATGTACATATGGGAGGGGTCTCGAATGCCTACTCGCGCATACGTACAGCCAGGGCTGGTGTACATCGTTGGGTTGAAACAGAGAAACTGTGTCGCCGTCGTGTTCACGGGGAGACAACCGGCTGGGTCGGAACGGAATGCGTCGTCGTGTTCATCGGGAGGGCTCGGACGGAACAACCAATGGAAACGAGGCCTGGCGTACCGCAGAATGGAGCAAACGGCCTTGTGTTCGACCGACCATGTTCAAAACGAGATCCTGTTCATCGGTAGGGGTCTGGCGTACCGCAAAACGGAGGAAACGGATTTGTGTTGGACCTCCTACGGTCAAAACGGGGTCCTTCTGATCCGGAAGGGTGTGGCGTACTGCAAAACGGAGGAAACGGACTTGTGTTGGAGCGCTACGATCGAAACGGGGGTCTTGTTCATCGGGAGGGGTGTGGCGTACCGCAAAACGGGACTCCATGGGATACTATTTATCTCCACCGTCGACCTTCTCCAGCCTCCACGGGCTACTGTTCATCCACCGTCGACCTCCTCCAGCCTCCACTTGTGACTGTTCATCCACGAGCTCTTTTTCATTAGCCTCCACCGCGCGCTACTCCACCGGCTACTATTCGACCAGCCCTCTCCACGGGGTCCTGTTCAACCACCTCTCCACAGGCTACTGTTCATCCAGCCCTCCACCGGCTACTGTTCAGCCAACCCTCCATGGGGCCGTCCTGTTCATCCAGCCCTCCATGGGGTCCTGTTCATCCAGCCCCAACCGGCTCGATCGATCGGGGTCCTGTTCATCCCGAGGCAACACCACGGGGTCCTGTTCATCCACCCCCACTGGGAACTATTCATCCAAATCCCCCAGCAATGCTCACTGTTCATCCACCCCCCCCCCAGCAACGCTCACTGTTCATCCAGAGGCAACATCGATTGGCTTCAGTTAGCAGCAGTAGAGAAGGAATCGCACGATCCCTTGGGTTCACTAACGCGTAGCCTGCAGCGCAATCGCTCGGGTTCAATTATACGATGCCTCGCTCGGGTTCAGTTAGAGCCCAACGCCTTGCACCCACGCGCGTGCGATACGGGGGAAATGCGCATCGCTCGGCCCCCAACCACCCACCATAACCGGAACTCCCTGATATTTTCCTCGCCCTCGCTTCTACCACGGTTTTTTCCGTCATGGACGGCCCAAAGAATGTCATGCAGCTGCATCTCTGGCCCGCTCAGGACGAAAAGCCCATTTTCTATCATGATTTTTTGTCATAGAAGTAGGAACCCACCACATCTATGATGATACCGGGTTTTCTCACAATTATCGTCATAGAAGTGTCCTAAGTATGACAAGAAAAAAATTCGTTCGGCCCGAAATGTCACGGATGTGTCTTTTTTTGTAGTGATGCCTCTCTTTCATCATTAAGTACTCGCCACATCATCTATTTTGCCTAAAGATGTGTGACGTTACCACCTATGTTACTCCCACTGTGGATAGTCTTACCACCAAAGCCACATGACACAATTATGATTTAAATCCCAATGACTCCCACGCAAAAAAACACGACATGCTTGTTACATGAATGCAGGAATGTATAATCACCTCAGCACATATATGTTGCGACCCCGGCACTTGTTTTCTAGGGTTTGCACTCTTCACACTCTCTCTCAAGTATATATATACATGCTGGAGCCTCAGTGCTTGTAATTGCTCTCTTCACACTATCTCACCCTCTCCATATCTAAACAAGACTTCGTTGGCCTCTCTCTCCCCCCTCACTGCTGGTCAAAGAGCCGGCAGGATCCGTTCACCGATAAGGGAAGGAGGCTTAACACTGTCGCTGTCGGCGAGGGGGGGAATCCACTACTGGTGTAGCTGTTCTCTTTCACAGAGCGGCGGCATGGGAGGGACCCCTTCTTCTTCACCGCCGTAGATAGTGTGGGCCGAACGGCCTCCGGTCGCCCACCGAACCACACCCCAAGAACCTTAAGGTATAATTTACTTATTCCACATGCATTGCTCTAGCTGCATGTGGGCTTTTTCCGCTTCTGCACTCAAATCTAGGTGTTGGATCAAACAAGAAAGTAGTGGGGAAAGTTGTATAGCATGAATCTAGGACGTGGTTCAAAGTGTAAAGGAATGGAGGAAAGTTGTATAGCATGAATATAGGATGTGGTTCAAAAAGGAAAGAGGGGGGGAAAGTAGTGGGGAGAGTTGTATATCATGAATATAAGACGTGGTTCAAAGAGGAAAGGAATGGGGCAAAGTAGTGGGGAAAGTTGTATAGCATGAATCTAGGACGTGGTTCAAAGAGGAAAGGAAGGGGGAAAGTACTAGTACAGACTGGCTATCCAGCACCTATGTTGGTCAAAAAGGGGAAACAATGACAAACTCAGTACGCACATCTATAACGAACTAATCTTTTGTTTTTGGGGGACAAGGCTGTAGAGTTTGAGCAGGAATAGATTTGCTGCGCTCACATAGGGAAAGGTGTCTAAAGATAACAAAACTAGGACCAACACATATATGCTCTTTGGTTGTTTGTTCTTTGTTGCAATAGACTGTGCATCACCCCTTCATACATCGGTAGATGCACATGGTGCTGGTGCGTCCACTGTCCCATGCAACTCTTTAGCTATTGTTAATCTAAGGCCCTGTTTGGTTAAAAACTCCATAGTCCCTACCTGCTTGGTTCCAGGGACTAAACATGGACTAGAGGTTATTAAATGACATGCTAAAAGACCATGTTACCCCTAGTAATGAACTAATAGAGACAAGGTGTGATGCGGGGCACGGGCAACTGTTGGAAAAAGTCCCCAAAACACTCTCCCTCACGGTCTTCTTTCTTTAGTCCCTAAAAGTCCCTCCTATTTGGTTTAGATGGGACTGACACGGAGTTTTTTAGTCCCTACACCAAAATGTCCCTGTAAACAAACACCCTCTAATAATGTCGCTGGAAAATTGATGCAATGCCACAGTTAAAAGCAAATTACATGTATAACAAATTTTATTGTTAATATAATCTCTGTTAATATTAATGATTAATCAATGCCACCATTTGAGAAATGCTACTGTCTTTCTTTCTTTCCCATTTAGATAAGTTAGATGCTTCTTTTTGTTGGCTTCTGTGTCATCCATTGTTATTGACCACTAGTTGTTTCCTTTGCACCTATCTGTAAACAGGGTTATCTACTTCACCTCATTGATATTGTGACCTTTTGTTGCACTGCACAAAACACTTTTGTTTCAAGAGTGTTTTGTGAAGTTCAACCAAAATGTCACACTGACAACATTGCTTGATTGCTTGATCTTAGTGGAACTGCACAAGAGGAGATCTTACTTCCTATCCGTGTTGGCAAATTTGGTTCAGATCTTCTTCTTTTGAGTTGTTTGAATTCCGCGTCATGAGAGGTCAGTACTAGCCTTCTTTCACATGATTGTGCAGTGTGCTTTCATATGTTCTGCTACTTGTACGGTAATGTTGCTTCCATTTAGTGAACTGCACAAATGTACACAAGACTTCTAATCTGTATGTGCACCGTAATATCCCATTGAGGTAAGATAGGGATATTTCACAACTGTTGGCATGTATTTTGTCACTTTCATCAGAAAATTAATGTTGTTCTTTAGTGCTATACTTGTGCTCCCCAATTGACATGCCAAATCTTACATTGAAGGCGAAGCTTGTCTGTTATTGAACCAAATGATGAAGGGGAAGAACAAGTGGAACAAAAACAAAAATAAACTAACGGTGCTGTAATGAAGCACTAGAACTGTGATGACAAAAGTAATGATATAGTTTTGCATCTTAATTTATTGCTATGGCTGGCACGAGCAATTGTTTTGCCACTGATTTGATGTCACTCTTAATGTAATATGTAATTATCTCTACTTGTGCAAACGGGGATCTTCTTTGAAGATATATATTTTAGTGGAACTGCACACGAAGATGTTGGAAACATTAAACTAATCAAGGAGTATCTAGTAAGCATGGCAACCACAGTAGATAGCAACAGATGGTTCCGGAGAAGTGATCATCTGTATGCTCTACACAATAAGCCTTTTGACAAAGGTTGGTACTCGCCCATGGATTTCATCCATATGATTGAGCTTTGTCATCTCTATTGGTGTTGTGCTACTGTTTAGATACTATCATGAGAAAGTGGTCTTGTCCTTGAGAAGTGCTTCATCTGTGTTGTTTTAAATATTTCCTTTCCTTTTTTCGAGCAAATAGGGATGCTAGCATTTAGTTGTCCTCTTGTCTTTGCACAACAGGATCATCCTCCTCTGAAGAAGAATATGGAGTACGTGAAGTGACTAGTTCCGATTATGCCAGGATGAGGAAGCCTTGTCTATCTTCTCATCAGAAGGAGCAGTTAAAGGATGGTTACATTACTCCCCACAAGACCAAACTAACTTCAGCTCAGAAGGACTGACAGATCTCCATTTTGTTGTTGTGATGCGCAAGTACAATGTTGTTCTAGGATTCTTTCTGGTGATTTCCATTTTTTTTAAAGTGTGATCTACATGGAGCATGTAGATGCCTGTTTAAACTGTCAATTCATAGTACAGTTTGCTTTATACTAATCACTTTTTTGTATTTGTGCAAACAGGGGTGCTCAGTTTGATTTCAATGGGAGCTGCACAAAATTTTCATGAATACATCAAATCATTCATTTCCACCACAAGAAAGGAGGTGCCGATAAGTTCAAGGCGTTGCAACATATAAGGGTGAAATCATACAAGCTACGCGCGAATTTGGTTGATTTTGGTGGAACTACACAAAAAGAACAGATGATTTAGCACGAGGTGCCATGTCAATGTCCGAACTGATGGCAAACCCTGCCCATTTGACAATTGTAGGCATTTGATATTTTGGAATGGGACAACCTTGTCAAATTTTCCTCATTGATGTTAGAAAGAAGACATGTGTTTGATATTTTTGAATGGGGAGCCCTTTGCTGTTAGCAGTGTCGATCGATTTTTCTTTATTGTTTAGTTGTGATGTAAATATTGGCTCCGACATGTGAATCACTGAGATGCATAATCATCAATTGTTTTGAATGTTCTATATGAATTGCCAGGCCTGTCTGTTTGATAGCAATGTACAGGAACGCTAAAAAGCTGCTTAAACTCTTTGTACTCCCTTTGTTCCTTTTTACTTTGCACATTGTGAAAGTTCATACTTTTTTCTATAAGATTGGTCAAAGTAGAGATACTTTGACTACAGACAAAACTTGCATGCAGACTAAAAAGGATTGGAGGGAGTACATGTGAAACTGCTGCAAATGAGGTGATCACCCTGGGAATAATGCTAGTACGTATTGTTTTGCATGTTCATCCAATGCTAGTGATACAAGAATTCGAACTAATCAAACAAAATTCATTCATACATGGTCAGATTTCATATAAACATGTTGGATTTCATTACATTTCATACATTCTTCAACTAAGAAGGGGTGCACTGGAGGTGTAATTAATTAATCGAAGCTACCCACCTACGTCTGGATGAGCCGAACACAAGCTTCTTCTCTAGTGGACTGAGCTTCAGTGACTTAACTGCAGGTGTAGTTGCGTAACTGACATGTGGCCCAGATGCATGTTGGGCCCACGTCTCAGTCAGCCAACTGCACCTGCAGTTAAGTAGAAGCAGCGTCCTTCTCCAACATAGCTCTCCGACTCCACGTCACCACGAAGAAGCTAATCGGCCGTCAATGGTAAACCCGCCTAGCTTGGCTTCAATCGGAGGGTAGAAGTGGTGGCCTTACTTGGACCAGAGCGGCGACGACCTACCGTGTTCTACTCTTCCTTTTGTGTGGCGCGATGTCCTCTGTCTCGTTGTCGGCGGGGCGGCTCCTCGGTGGAGCACGGGAAATCCTCCCCCTCATTGCTGGCAGGGTGGGGCCTCAGCTGAGCCGGCAATGTCCTCTGCAATGTTGTTGGCGGGGCAGGGCCTCGGCAGAATAGGTCCTCCGCCTCGGTGCCAGAGGGGCGGGGCCTCGGCGGAGCTGGCGATGTCCTCTGTCTCGTTGCCGGCGGGGCGGCGGCTCGGCGGAACGGGGGAAATCCTCCCCCTCGTTGCCGGTAGGGTTGGGCCTCGGCTGAGCTAGCGATGTCCTCTGCTATGTTGTTTGCGGGGCGGGGCTTCGACGGAGCCGGCGGTGTCCTCTGCCTCGTTGTTGGTACCGTGGGGACTCGACGGAGTAGGGCCTCGCTGACGCCAGCGGAGCGGGGACTCGCCGAAGACGGCATTGTCCTCTGCCTCATCCTCGGTCTTGCCAAACAGCGCCTCACCCGCTTCATCGCCCTTTTTGTAGGCGGTCGCAGCCTCCGCTACCCGCCAGCGCTCGAGGCGGCCCTCGCGGGCAGAGCAGTACGAGTCGAGCAGCACCTCCTGCTCAGCCCGCTCCACGGTGATGTGCTCCTTTGCCTCCAGGTGCTCCTGGAGGAGATGGTGGTTGCACGGGGTGTCGGCCTGCGCCTCCCGGAACTGCTCCTGACGCTTCTACCTCACCGTGCCCATGTATTGGGCACGGGCCTCGCCGATGGTCATGGTGCAATGCACTGGTGAGGATGGCACGGGGGAGGGGGTTGGCGCCAGATCATCGACTACCATGTTCTCCGTTGGGACGCTGTCGTCCTCCGGCTTCCTGCCGGCCAGCCAGTCGGCAGCAATGGCTGCCATCTCCTTATGGTCTATCGTCCGCCCATCCCGAAGAGCGCTTGAGCGCGAGGAAGCCATGGTGGGCAGTAGTGGTGTGGACAGGAGAAAGGGAACAGAGGCGGATGACTGCGTCTATGGTCGGCGCAGTAGTTCATAAAGCAATGGTGGGCGGCGGAGGGACAGACGTGTGGCACCGGAGTAGCTGTCTCGGCAACCACATATCATTAATGTGGGCAGTAGACGGACAGACGGAAGGCACTTGTGTCATTTGAAGGCGGAGCAATCGCCTGCACCAGGAAGCGGGCAGGCTGCGCTAACCGTTTCGGGCGGAAAGTGCGTGCGGGCGAGGGAGGCGGTCTGGGTGGGCCAGGGCAGTCAGACTCGTGCTTGGCAGCGGGTCGGTCCAGCTGCCGGCCATGCTGGCTCGCCAGCAAGCTCGCCGAGCTGAGCGATGACATTTAGACGATGGACGTAGCTTCCGACCAGGAGCCGGCGCCACTGTCCAAGCCAGTTCATGCCGTGTTCACCATAGAGCAGGTGCGGCCGCACTTCGACGACCTAATGGCAGATGAGCTACCAGCACAGGAGGACCTGTGCTGCAACCTCCGTATCCTCAACGAGCACTGGTGAACAAGCGAACGACAATGCCATCACGGACATGTGGCCCTATGATCCTCGCTTCCCGAATGAGCAGCAGGCGCTGTATCAGACCATCCGTAGGGCCCGTGAGGCCCTCTCCGTCGTCCTTCGAGTTTTTGCGCTCGCCGTGGCGCCGCCGTCTCACGTTGTCAACATGGTCAATGGACATGAGGAATGAGGAGATGACTTTACTTGGAGAGGATGACAGTGGGGACCCACCAGGGCCAAAGCCGCACGTACGCAAGTGCCTCCTTATTATATACAGCTGTAATTTTTTTTGCTTCCTCCTGGTTTCCTAACATCACGGTCCCACACCATTGTCAACCTATGTAGTCAATAAATGAGAGAATTGCACAAGGAGCGGCTGACAGTTGGGACCAAGCAGCTTGAGCGGTATTTGTGTTTTTGAGGTGTGAGCACTGCAGAGTTTTTCTTGAGCGGTGTTTTCGTTGTTGTTCAGAGGAGAGCAGGGTATTAACTGGGCGAGTTGTGGCCCGTCTAGCCCAGGCCAGATATCCATCCTAGCTATACTTTTTTTAGGAATACCCAGGCAAGGTCAACTTGTTATTCTCTGCCCCACTGGGCTGCAAATCTTTCCTAGGAGGGATGCATTAAGCTTAGCAAGAAAATGGGCTTTAAGGAATAATAAATGGGATGTAATTATAAAAACTGGGTAGTAACTATAAAAAACGTACCAAACACGTAATTACTTTATAAAATATTATTTTTGGATTTTGAAAATTTTAATTTCATTAATTGTTGCGCGCGCAATGTTTCATTGGATTTTTACGTACTACAAATTTATATTCAAATTGTATTTAATTTGACTAGAAATTTCAGGATAAAAATATTTCGGATCCCATGAAAATGTAGGAAGTTTTATTGAATTCTGTTTTGAACGGTTGGTTGAAATCATTAATCGTTGTCCTAGCTAGAAAATGGGTTGTACTTTTAACTAACTGTAAATGGGTTGTAGTAAATTCCATTAGAATTCAAAAATGGGCTTTACATTCTTACAAATCTGAAATGGGCTATAAGTTCTTTGCCACACACTTGTGGGCCTACTAAGTTGATGCATCCCCTAAAAAACTAAGTTGATGCGTATGCAAGGCTTTGTCAACTTATAGTCAACACACGGTTCTAGCAGCAGTGGTCGTTGGATGTCCATCCAACAGATGTCGTGCTTCTTCTTCAATCTCGGATATTCTAGCTTCACCCGCCCAAAATATGATTCCTTCCCCTGACATCTGGGGCACACCGTTTCGGAACCTGGCCCGTGGGCCTACTAAGTTGAGCGTACCAAGGGCTTTGTCAACTTAGTCAGTATGAACGATTCTAGCTCTAATGACCGTACGATGTCCATCCAATGGCCATAGTGCTTCTTCAGTCTCCGATCTTCCTGCTCCAGCCGCCTAAACCAGCACCGGTGGAACCACCTACTCCCGCCTCCTGTGGTTGGCTGTGCTGCCAGGCAGGCCTCACGGCCCCACCATACTCGCATCCCTGGCCTGTCTATCCCTCTACTCACCCACACCTCCTGTTATTTTCTGGCGACGGCAGCCAAACCAGTCAACCCTCGTACTCTACACTGCGTGGGCAGCCACTATTGTGTCTTCCCCCGGCTCCGTGTTGTTCCCTTCGTAGGCCTCACCGTCGTCCACCGCCCTGGTGCTCTCGACGCGGCATGGTCAACATGGTCAATGAACGACATCCATCGGAAGTGGACTGTACGTCGAGAGGATCATAGCTGGGTCCACGGCCGCACACAAGGAAATGCCTCCTTATTACGCGCAAAATAATGATTCCTCCACCTGAACTCTGGGACCCACCGGAACGGCCTCTGTATTTTGCGAAGAAAATGTTCCCCCCGCTGACAGGTCAGACCCACCAGCTATATCTTCGAACGCAAGGAAGTGCCTCCTTATTGCGCACAAAAAAATGAATACCCCCTGCCAGCTGGGACCCACCATAGTGGGAGGCTGACTTGTGGGCCTACTGAGTTGACGGGGACGGGGGGCTTTGTCAACTTAGTGAATATGAACGATTCTAGCTCCAGTGACCGTACGATGTCCATCCGACGGCCGTAGTGCTTCTTCAACTCTGGTCTTCTTGCTCCAGCCGCCCAAACCAGCGCCGGTCATGCCGCGTGCTCCTGCCTCCCGTGGTCGGTTGTGATGCCACGGAGGCCTCACCCACACCCCGTGTTATTCTGCGGCGACGGCAGCCTCACACCCCAGCCGAACTAGTGAACCCTCATACTCCTCTCCGTGTGGGCTTCCATCGCCGCGTCTTCCCTGGCTCCGCGTGGTCCCCTTCCTAGGCCTCACCGTCGTCCATCGAACTGGTGCTCTCGGCGCGACATGGTCAACGTGGTCAAGGAACGACTTCCATCGGAAGAGTACTGTACGTGGAGAGGCTGACAGCTGGGTCCATGGCAGCCGCAAGGAAGTGCCTCCTTATTACACGCAAAATAATTATTCCTCCACATGACAGCAGGGACCCATCGTACGGGCCACCGTATTTCACAAAAAAATGATCCCCCTGACTGTTGGGACCCGCCAGCTGTTGGGGAACGTAGCAGAAATTCAAAAAATTTCCTACGTGTCACCAAGATCTATCTATGGAGAAACCAGCAACGAGGGGAAGGAGAGTGCATCTACATACCCTTGTAGATCGCTAAGCGGAAGCGTTCATGAGAACGGGGTTGAAGGAGTCGTACTCGTCGTGACCCAAATCACCGGAGATCCTAGTGCCGAACGGACGTCACGTCCGTGTTTAACACACGTACAGCCCGATGACGTCTCCCACGCCTTGATCCAGCAAGGAGAGAAGGGGAGGTTGAGGAAGACTCCATCCAGCAGTAGCACAACGGCGTGGTGGTGGTGGAGGAGCGTGGCAATCCCGCAGGGCTTCGCCAAGCACCGCGGGAGAGGAGGAGGTGTCACGGGAGGGAGGGAGGCGCCAGAGGCTTTAGGTGCGGCTGCCCTTCCCTCCCCTCCCTTTATATAGGGGCAAGGGAGAGGGGGGAGGCGCAGCCTTGCCCCTTCCTCCAAGGAAGGGGTGCGGCCAAGGGGGGGAGTTGTCCATCCTCCCCAAGGCACCTCGGAGGTGCCTTCCCCCTTGAGGACTCTCCCCCTTTTCTTATATATTGGTGCATGGGCCTCTTGGGGCTGGTTCCCTTGGCCCATATAGGCCAAGGCGCACCCCCTACAGCCCATGTGCCCCCCCCCCCCGGGGTAGGTGGACCCCCCGGTGGACCATTCCGACTGGCGACCAAAATAAGACTTCCCATATATAAATCTTTACCTCAGGACCATTCCGGAACTCCTCGTGACGTCCGGGATCTCATCCGGGACTCCGAACAACATTCGGTAACCACATACAAACTTCCTTTATAACCCTAGCATCATCGAACCTTAAGTGTGTAGACCCTACGGGTTCGGGAACCATGCAGACATGACCGAGACAACTCTCCGGCCAATAACCAACAGCGGGATCTGGATACCCATGTTGGCTCCCACATGTTCCACGATGACCTCATCGGATGAACCACGATGTCAAGGACTCAATTAATCCCGTATACAATTCCCTTTGTCTAGCGGTATTGTACTTGCCCGAGATTCGATCGTCGGTATCCCGATACCTTGTTTAATCTCGTTACCAGCAAGTCTCTTTACTCGTTCCGTAACACATCATCCCGTGATCAACCCCTTGGTCACATTGTGCACATTATGATGATGTCCTACCGACTGGGCCCAGAGATACCTCTCCGTTTACACGGAGTGACAAATCCCAGTCTCGATTCGTGCCAACCCAACAGACACTTTCGGAGATACCTGTAGTGCACCTTTATAGCCACCCAGTTACGTTGTGACGTTTGGTACACCCAAAGCATTCCTACGGTATCCGGGAGTTGCACAATCTCATGGTCTAAGGAAATGATACTTGACATTAGAAAAGCTTTAGCATACGAACTACGATCTTTGTGCTAGGCTTAGGATCGGGTCTTGTCCATCACATCATTCTCCTAATGATGTGATCCCATTATCAACAACACCTTAATGTCCATGGTTAGGAAACCGTAACCATCTATTGATCAACGAGCTAGTCAACTAGAGGCTTACTAGGGACATGGTGTTGTCTATGTATCCACACATGTATCTGTGTTTCCTATCAATACAATTATAGCATGGATAATAAACGATTATCATGAACAAGGAAATACAATAATAACTAATTTATTATTGCCTCTAGGGCATATTTCCAACAGTCTCCCACTTGCACTAGAGTCAATAATCTAGTTCACATCGCTATGTGATTAACACTGATAGGTCACATCGCCATGTAACCAATATCCAAAGAGTTTACTAGTGTCATTAAACTAGTTCACATCATCATGTGATTTAGACTCAATGAGTTCTGGGGTTTGATCATGTTTTGCTTGAGAGAGGATTTAGTCAACGGGTCTGCAACATTCAGATCCGTATGTACTTCGCAATTCTCTATGTCATTTTGTAAATGCTGCTTCCACGCTCCACTTGGAGCTATTCCAAATGGTTGCTCCACTATACGTATCTGTTTTGCTACTCAAAGTCATTCGGATAGGTGTTAAAGCTTGTATCGACGTAACCCTTTACATCGAACTCTTTATCACCTCCATAATCGAGAAACATATCCTCATTCCTCTAAGGATAATTTTGACCGCTATCTAGTGATCCACTCCTTGATCACCTTCGTACCCTCTTGCCAGACATGTGGCAAGGCACACATCAGGTGCGGTACATAGCATAGCATACTGCAGAGCCTACGTCTAAAGCATAGGGGACGACCTTCGTCCTTTCTCTCTTTTCTGCCGTGGTCAAGCTTTAAGTCTTAACTTCATACCTTACATCTCAGGCAAGAACTCCTTCTTTGACTGATCCATCTTGAACACCTTCAAGATCATGTCAAGGTATATGCTCATTTGAAAGTACCATCAAGCATTTTTGATCTATCCTCATAGATCTTGATGCTCAATGTTCAAGTAGCTTAATCTAGGTTTTCTATTGAAAAACACCTTTCAAATAACCCTATATGCTTTCTAGAAATTCTACATCATTTCTGATCATCAATATGTCAACAACATATACTCATCAGAAATTCTATAGTGCTCCCACTCACTTCTTTGGAAATACAAGTTTCTCATGAACTTTGTATAAATCCAAAATCTTTGATCATCTTATCAAAACGCACATTCCAACTCCGAGATGCTTACTCTAGTCCTTAGAAGGATCGCTGGAGCTAGCATACCTTTTAGCATTCTTAGGATCGACACAACTTTTCTGATTGTATCACATACAACCTTTCCTTACGAAAACTGGTAAGGAAACTCGTCTTGACATCCATCTGCCAGATTTCATAAATGCAGCTAATGCTAACATGATTCCGACGGACTTAAGCATCGCTACAGATGAGAAAATCTCATCGTAGTCAACTCCTTGAACTTGTGAAAAACTCTTCGCCACAAGTCGAGCTTCATAGATGGTGACATTACCATCCACGTCCGTCTTCTTCTTAAAGATCCATTTATTTCAATGGCTTGCCGATCATCGGGCAAGTCCACCAAAGTCCATGCTTTGTTATGATACATGGATCCTATCTCGGATTTCATGGCTTCTAACCATTTGTCAGAATTTGGGCCCACCATCGCTTCTCCATAGCTCGTAGGATCATTGTTGTCTAGCAACATGACCTTCAAGACAGGATTACTGTACCACTCCGAAGTAGTACGCATCCTTGTCACCCTACGAGGTACAGTAGTGACTTGATCCAAAACTTCATGATCACTATCATAAGCTTCTACTTCAATTGGTGTAGGCGCCACAGGAACAACTTCCTGTTCCCTGCTACACACTTGTTGAAGTGACGGTTCAATAACCTCATCAAGTCTCCACCATCCTCCCACTCAATTTTCGAGACAAACTTTTCCTCGAGAAAAGATCCGATTCAAGAAACAATCCCTATTGCTTTCGGATCTAAATTAGGAGGTATACCCAACTGTTTTGGGTGTCCTATGAAGATGCATTTTATACGCTTTGGGTTCGAGCTTATCAACCTGAAACTTTTTCACATAAGCGTCGCAGCCCCAAACTTTTAAGAAACGACAACTTAGGTTTCTCCAAACGGTGTCGTCTCAACGGAATTACGTGGTACCCTATTAAATTGAGTGCGGTTGTCTCTAATGCCTAACCCATGAACGATAGTGGTAGATAAGAGACATCATGGTACGCACCATATCCAATAGGGTGCAACTATGATGTTCGGACACACCATCACACTATGGTGTTCCAGGCGGTATTAATTGTGAAACAATTTCCACAATGTCTTAATTGCGTGCCAAAGCTCGTAACTCAGATATTCATCTCTATGATCATATCATAGACATTCTATCCTCTTGTCATGAAGATCTTAAACTTCACTCTGAAATTAGTTGAACCATTCAATAATTCGGACTTGTGTTTCATCATGTAAATATACTCAACATCTACTCGAATCATCTGTGAAGTAAGAACATAACGATATTCACTGCATGCCTCAGCACTCATTGGACTGCACACATCAAAATGTGTTACTTCCAACAAGTTGCCATCTAGTTCCACCTTACTGAAACCGAGGCTTTTCAGTCATCTTGTCCATGTGGTATGATTTGCATATCTCAAGTGATTCAAAATCAAGTGAGTCTAAACGATCCATCTGCATGGAGTTTCTTCATGCGTATGCACCAATAGACATGGTTCGCATGTGTCAAATTTTTCAAAATGAGTGAGTCCAAAGATCCATCAACATGGAGCTTCTTCATGCGTTTTATACCAATATGACTTACATGGCAGTGCCACAAGTAAGTGGTACTATCATTACTATCTTATAATTTTTGGCATGAAAATGTCTATCACTACGATCGAGATTCAATAAACCATTCCTTTAGGTGCAAGACCATTGAAGGTATTATTCAAATAAATAGAGTAACCATTATTCTCCTTAAATGAATAATCGTATTGCGATAGACATAATCCAATCATGTCCATGCTCAATGCAAACACCAAATGATAATTATTCAGGTTTAATACTAATCTTGATGGTAGAGGGAGCGTGCGATGTTTGATCACATCAAACTTGGGAACACTTCCAACACATATCATCAGCTCACCTTTAGCTAGTCTCCCTTTATTCTGTAGCTCTTTTATTTCGAGTTACTAACACTTAGCAACCAAACCGGTATATAATACCCTGGTGCTACTAGGAGTACTAGTAAAGTACACATTAACATAATGTATATCCAATATACTTCTATCGACCTTGCCAGCCTTCTCATCTACCAAGTATCTAGGGTAATTCCGCTCTAGTGACTATTCCCCTTATCACAGAAGCACTTAGTCTTGGGTTTGGGTTCAACCTTGGGTTTCTTTACTGGAGCAGCAGCTGATTTGCCGTTTCATGAAGTATCCCTTCTTGCCCTTGCCCTTCTTGAAACTACTGGTTTCACCAACCATCAACAATTGATGCTCCTTCTTGATTTCTACTTTCGCGGTGTCAAACATCGTGAATACCTCAAGGATCATCATATCTATCCCTGATATGTTATAGTTCATCATGAAGCTCTAGCAGCTTGGTGGCAATGACTTTGGAGAAACATCACTATCTCATCTGGAAGATCAACTCCCACTCGATTCAAGTGATTGTTGCACTCAGACAATCTGATCACAAGCTCAACGATTGAGCTTTTCTCCCTTAGTTTGCAGGCTAAGAAAATTGTCGGAGGTCTCATACCTCTTGACGTGGGCACGAGGCTGAAATCCCAATTTCAGCCCTCGAAACATCTCATATGTTCCGCAACGTTCGAAAACATCTTTGGTGCCTCCACTCTAAACCATTTAACTGAACTATCACGTAGTTATCAAAATGTGTATGTCCGATGTTCGCAACATCCACAGACGACGTTTGGGGTTCTGCACACTGAGCGGTGCATTAAGGACATAAGCTTTCTACTGATCACATAATCGCTACTATCAACTTTCAACTATATTTTCTCTAGGAACATATCTAAATAGTGGAAGTAAAGCGCGAGCTTACGACATAATTTGCAAAGATCTTTTGACTATGTTCAGGATAATTAAGTTCATCTTATGAACTCCCACTCAGATAGACATCACTCTAGTCATCTAAGTGATTACATGATCCGAGTCAACTAGGCCGTGTCCGATCATCACGTGAGACGGACTAGTCATCATCGGTGAACATCTTCATGTTGATCGTATCTACTATACGACTCATGCTCGATCTTTCGGTCTCTGTGTTCCGAGGCCATGTCTGTACATGCTAGGCTCGTCAAGTTAACCCTAAGTGTTTCGCGTGTGTAAATCTGTCTTACACCCGTTGTATGTGAACGTAAGAATCCATCACACCCGATCATCACGTGGTGCTTAGAAGCGACGAACTTTAGCAACGGTGCACAGTTAGGGGAGAACACTTCTTGAAATTGTTGTAAGGGATCATCTTATTTACTACCGTCGTTCTAAGTAAACAAGATGCATAAACATAATAAACATCACATGCAATTATATAGTAGTGACATGATATGGCCAATATCATATAGCTCCATTGATTTCCATCTTCGGGGCTCCATGATCATCATCGTCACCGGCATGACACCATGATCTCCATCATCACGATCTCCATCATCGTGTCGTCATGAAGTTGTCTCGCCAACTATTACTTCTACTACTATGGCTACCGGTTAGCAATAAAGTAAAGTAATTACATGGCGTTGTTCAATGACACGCAGGTCATACAATAAATAAAGACAACTCCTATGGCTCCTGCCGGTTGTCATACTCATCGACATGCAAGTCGTGATTCCTATTACAAGAACATGATCAATCTCATACATCACATATCATTCCTCACATTCTCCTTGTCCATATCACATCACATAGCATACCCTGCAAAAACAAGTTAGACGTCCTCTAATTGTTGTTTGCATGTTTTACGTGGCTGCTATGGGTTTCTAGCAAGAATGTTTCTTACCTACGCAAAACCACAACGTGATATGCCAATTGCTATTTACCCTTCACAAGGACCATTTTCATCGAATCTGTTCCGACTAAAGTGGGAGAGACTGGCACCCGCTAGCCACCTTATGCACCAAGTGCATGTCAGTCGGTGGAACCTGTCTCACGTAAGAGTCAGTGTAAGGTCGGTCCGGGCCGCTTCATCCCACAATACCGTCGAAACAAGATTGGACTAGTAACGGTAAGCATATTGAACAAAATCAACGCCCACAACTACTTTGTATTCTACTCATGCAAAGAATCTACGCAATAGACCTAGCTCATGATGCCACTATTGGGGAACGTAGCAGAAATTCAAAAAATTTCGTACGTGTCACTAAGATCTATCTATGGAGAAACCAACAACAAGGGGAATGAGAGTGCATCTACATACCCTTGTAGATCGCTAAGCGGAAGCATTCATGAGAATGGGGTTGAAGGAGTCGTACTCGTCGTGATCCAAATCACCGGAGATCCTAGTCCCGAATGGACGGCACCTCCGCGTTCAACACACGTACAGCCCGGTGACGTCTCCCACGCCTTGATCCAGCAAGGAGAGAAGGAGAGGTTGAGGAAGACTCCATCCAGCAGCAGCACAACGGCGTGGTGGTGGTGGAGGAGCGTGGCAATCCCGCAGGGCTTCGCCAAGCACCGCGGGAGAGGAGGAGGTGTCACGGGAGGGAGGGAGGCGCCAGAGGCTTTAGGTGCGGCTGCCCTTCCCTCCCCTCCCTTTATATAGGGGCAAGGGAGAGGGGGGAGGCGCAACCTTTCCCCTTCCTCCAAGGAAGGGGTGCGGCCAAGGGGGGGAGGAGTCCATCCTCCCAAGGCACCTCGGAGGTGCCTTCCCCCTTGAGGACTCTCCCCCTTTTCTTATATCTTGGCGCATGGGCCTCTTGGGGCTGGTGCCCTTGGCCCATATAGGCCAAGGCGCACCCCCTACAGCCCATGTGGCCCCCCCGGGGCAGGTGGACCCCCCTGGTGGACCCCCGGACCCCTTTCGGCACTCCCGGTACAATACCGATAAAGTGCGAAACTTTTCCGGCGACCAAAATAAGAGTTCCCATATATAAATCTTTACCTCCGGACCATTCCGGAACTCCTCGTGACGTCCGGGATCTCATCCGGGACTCCGAACAACATTCGGTAACCACATACAAACTTCCTTTATAACCCTAGCATCATCGAACCTTAAGTTTGTAGACCCTACGGGTTCGGGAACCATGCAGACATGACCGAGACAACTCTCCGGCCAATAACCAACAGCGGGATCTGGATACCCATGTTGGCTCCCACATGTTCCACGATGATCTCATCGGATGAACCACGATGTCAAGGACTCAATTAATCCCGTATACAATTCCCTTTGTCTAGCGGTATTGTACTTGCCCGAGATTCGATCGTCGGTATCCCGATACCTTGTTCAATCTCGTTACCAGCAAGTCTCTTTACTCGTTCCATAACACATCATCCCGTGATGAACCCCTTGGTCACATTGTGCACATTATGATGATGTCCTACCGAGTGGGCCCTGAGATACCTCTCCATTTACACGGAGTGACAAATCCCAGTCTCGATTCGTGCCAACCCAACAGACACTTTCGGAGATACCTGTAGTGCACCTTTATAGCCACCCAGTTACGTTGTGACGTTTGGTACACCCAAAGCATTCCTACGATATCCGAGAGTTGCACAATCTCATGGTCTAAGGAAATGATACTTGACATTAGAAAAGCTTTAGCATACGAACTACGATCTTTGTGCTAGGCTTAGGATCGGGTCTTGTCCATCACATCATTCTCCTAATGATGTGATCCCGTTATCAACGACACCTTAATGTCCATGGTTAGGAAACCGTAACCATCTATTGATCAACGAGCTAGTCAACTAGAGGCTTACTAGGGACATGGTGTTGTCTATGTATCCACACATGTATCTGTGTTTCCTATCAATACAATTATAGCATGGATAATAAATGATTATCATGAACAAGGAAATACAATAATAACTAATTTATTATTGCCTCTAGGGCATATTTCCAACACCAGCTACAACTTCGCATGCAAGGAAGTGCGTCCGGGCAAAAAAATAATTCGCCCCCTGACTGCTGGGATCCACCAGCTACATCTTCGCACACAAGGAAGTGCCTGATAGTCGGGACCCACCTGGTCGAAGCGTATATAGCGCTGTCATTTTGGTCGCGAACGTGGACGTACATAGTGCTCGATGTAGAAGCACGCACGTGGCATAGTAGAGGCGCGCACGTGTCATAGTAGAGGCACGCACGTAGCATGTACACATACATACAACGGCCAGGGTGCAAGAAATAAAATACGGCCACATACGTACATACGGGCGGGGTTTCAAACGCCTACTCGCACATACGTACGGCTAGGGCTCGTGTACATGGCTGGGTCGGAATGGAGAAACTACATCATCGTCGTGTTCATGGGGAGCCAACCGGCTGGGTCGGAACGGGATGCACCGTCATGTTCATCAGGGGGGCTTGGACGGATCAGTCGATGGAAACGAGGCCTGGCGTATCATAGAACGGAGGAAGCAGCCTTGTGTTTGACCGGCCATAGTCGAAACGGGATCCTGTTTCGGAGGGGGTCTGGTGTACTGGAAAACGGAGGAAACAGACTTCTAATGGACCTCCTACGATCGAAACGGGGTCCTGATGATCGGGAAGGGTGTCGCGTACCGCAAAATGGAGGAAACCGACTTGTGTTGGAGCGCTACGGTCGAAACTAGGGTCCTGGAGGGGTGTGGCATACCGCAAAACGGGACTCCACGGGATACTGTTCATCTCCGCCGTCGACCTCCTCCAGCCTCCACGGCCTACTGTTCATCCATCATTGACCTCCTCCAATCTCCACCTGCGACTGTTCATCCACGGTGTTGGGGAACGTAGTAATTTCAAAAAAAATCCTATGCACATGCAAGATCATGGTGATGCATAGCAACGAGAGGGGAGAGTGTGTCCACGTACCCTCGTAGACCGAAAGCGGAAGCGTTATGACAACGCAGTTGATGTAGTCGTACGTCTTCACGATCCGACCGATCCAAGCACCGAACATACGGCACCTCCGAGTTCAGCACACGTTCAGCTCGATGACGATCCCCGAACTCCGATCCAGCAGGATGTCAGGGATGAGTTCCGTCAGCACGACGGCGTGGTGACAATGATGATGTTCTACCGACGCAGGGCTTCGCCTAAGCACCGCAATGATATGATCGAGGTGGAATATGGTGGAGGGGGGCACCGCACACGGCTAAGGAACGATCACGAAGATCAAATTGTGTGTCTAGAGGTGCCCCCTGCCCCCGTATATAAAGGAGGGAGGGGGAGGTGCGGCCGGCCCCCTAGGGGTACGCTTGGAGGAGTCCTACTCCCACCGGGAGTAGGACTCCCCCCTCTTGCCTTGTTGGAGAAGGAAGGGGGAAGGGGGAAAGAGGAAAGGGCCCCCCTTCCTTGTCCTATTCGGACTACGGGGGAGGGAACGCGCAGCCTGCCCTGGCCGACCCTCCTCTTCTCCCTTATGGCCCATGTAGGCCCATTAACCCCCGGGGGGTTTCGGTAACCCCCCAGTACTCCGGTAAAATCCCAATTTCACCCGGAACAATTTCGATATCCAAATATAGGCTTCCAATATATCAATCTTTATGTCTCGACCATTTCGAGACTCCTCGTCATGTCTGTGTTCACATCCGAGACTCCGAACAACCTTCGGTACATCAAAACTTATAAACTCATAATAAAACTGTCATCGTAACATTAAGCGTGCGGACCCTACAGGTTCGAGAACTATGTAGACATGACCTAGAACTGTTTCCAGTCAATAACCAATAGCAGAACCTGGATGCTCAGATTGGCTCCTACATATTCTACGAAGATCTTTATCGGTCAAACCGCATAACAACATACATTGTTCCCTTTGTCATCGGTATGTTACTTGCCCGATATTCGATCGTTGGTATCCAATACCTAGTTCAATCTCGTTACCGGCAAGTCTATTTACTCGTTACGTAATGCATCATTCCGTAACCAACTCATTGGTTACATTTCTTGCAAGGCATATAGTGATGTGCATTACCGAGAGGGCCTAGAGATACCTCTCCGATAATCGGAGTGACAAAACCTAATCTCGAAATATGCCAACTCAACATCTACCTTTGGATACACCTGTAGAGCTCCTTTATAATCACCCAGTTACATTGTGACATTTGGTAGCACACAAAGTGTTCCTCCGGTAAACAAGAGTTGCATAATCTCATAGTTGTAGGAACTTTGTATAAGTCATGAAGAAAGCATTAGCAACATACTAAACGATCAAGTGCTAGGCTAACGGAATGGGTCAAGTCAATCACATCATTCTCCTAATGATGTGATCTCTTTAATCAAATGACAACACATGTCTATGGTTAGGAAACATAACCATCTTTGATGAATGAGCTAGTCAAGTAGAGGCATACTAGTGACATTAAGTTTGTCTATGTATTCACACATGTATTATGTTTCCGGTTAATACAATTCTAGCATGAATAATAAACATTTATCATGATATGAGGAAATAAATAATAACTTTATTATTGCCTCTAGGGCATATTTCCTTCAGTCTCCCACTTGCACTAGAGTCAATAATCTAGATTACACAGTAATGATTCTAACACCCATGGAGTCTTGGTGCTGATCATGTTTTGCTCATGGAAGAGGCTTAGTCACTGGGTCTGCAACATTCAGATCCGTATGTATCTTGCAAATCTCTATGTCTCCCACCTGGACTTGGTCCTGGATGGAATTGAAGCGTCTCTTGATGTGCTTGGTCCTCTTGTGAAATCTGGATTCCTTTGCCAAGGCAATTGCACCAGTATTGTCACAGAAGATCTTCATTGGTCCCGATGCACTAGGTATGACACCTAGATCGGAAATGAACTCCTTCTTCCAGACTCCTTCATTTGCTGCTTCCGGAGCAGCTATGTACTCCGCTTCGCATGTAGATCCCGCCACGACGCTTTGTTTAGAACTACACAACCTTACAGCTCCACCGTTTAATAAAAACACGTATCCGGTTTGCGATTTAGAATCATCCAGATCAGTGTCAAAGCTTGCATCAACGTAACCATTTACGACTAGCTCTTTGTCACCTCCATAAACGAGAAACATATCCTTAGTCCTTTTCAGATATTTCAGGATGTTCTTGACCGTTGTCCAGTGATCCACTCCTGGATTACTTTGGTACCTCCATGCAAACTTATTGCTAAGCATATATCAGGTCTGGTACACTGCATTGCATACATGATAGAGCCTATGGCTGAAGCATAGGGAACATCTTTCATTTTCTCTCTATCTTCTGCTGTGGTCGGGCATTGAGTCTGACTCAACTTCACACCTTGCAATATAGGCAAGAACCCTTTCTTTGCCTGATCCATTTTGAACTTTTTCAAAACTTTATCAAGGTATGTGCTTTGTGAAAGTCCAATTAAGCGTCTTGATCTATCTCTATAGATCTTGATGCCCAATATGTAAGCAGCTTCACCGAGGTCCTTCATTGAAATTTTTTTATTCAAGTATCCCTTTATGCTATCCAGAAATTCTATATCATTTCCAATTAACAATATGTCATCTACATATAATATCAGAAATGCTACAGAGCTCCCACTCACTTTCTTGTAAATACAGGCTTCTCCAAAAGTCTGTATAAAACCATATGCTTTGATCACACTATCAAAGCATTTATTCCAACTCCGAGATGCTTGCACCAGTCCATAAATGGATCGCCGGAGCTTGCACACTTTCTTAGCACCTTTTGGATCGACAAAACCTTCCGGTTGCATCATATACAACTCTTCTTCCAGAAATCCATTCAGGAATGCAGTTTTTACATCCATTTGCCAAATTTCATAATCATAAAATGCGGCAATTGCTAACATGATTCGGACAGACTTAAGCATCGCTACGGGTGAGAAAGTCTCATCGTAGTCAACCCCTTGAACTTGTTGAAAACCTTTTGCAACAAGTCAAGCTTTGTAGACAGTTATATTACCATCAGCGTCTGTCTTCTTCTTGAAGATCCATTTATTCTCAATGGCTTGCAGATCATCGGGAAAGTCAACCAAAGTCCATACTTTGTTCTCATACATGGATCCTATCTCAGATTTCATGGCTTCAAGCCATTTTGCGGAATCTGGGCTCATCATCGCTTCCTCATAGTTCGTAGGTTCGCCATGGTCAAGTAACATGACTTCTAGAATAGGATTACCGTACCACTCTGGTGCGGATCTTACTCTGGTAGACCTACGAGGTTCAGTAGAAACTTGATCTGAAGTTTCATGATCAATATCATTAGCTTCCTCACTAATTGGTGTAGTTGTCACAGGAACTGGTTCTTGTGATGAACTACTTTCCAATAAGGGAGAAGGTACAGTTACCTCATCAAGTTCTACTTTCCTCCCACTCACTTCTTTCGAGAGAAACTCCTTCTCTAGAAAGGATCCAAATTTAGCAACGAAAATCTTGCCCTCAGATCTGTGATAGAAGGTGTACCCAATAGTCTCTTTTGGGTATCCTATGAAGACACATTTCTCCGATATGGGTTCAAGCTTATCTAGTTGAAGTTTCCTCACATAGGCATCGCAGCCCCAAACTTTAAGAAATGACAACTTTGGTTTCTTGCCAAACCACAGTTCATAAGGCGCCGTCTCAACGGATTTTGATGGTGCCCTATTTAACGTGAATGCGGCCGTCTCTAAAGCATAACCCCAAAACGATAGCGGTAAATCGGCAAGAGACATCATAGATTGCACCATATCAAGTAAAGTACGATTACGACGTTCGGACACACCATTTCGTTGTGGTGTTCCGGGTGGCGTGAGTTGCGAAACTATTCTGCATTGTTTCAAACGTAAACCAAACTCGTAACTCAAATATTCTCCTCCATGATCAGATCGTAGGAATTTTATTTTCTTGTTACGATGATTTTCTACTTCACTCTGAAATTCTTTGAACTTTTCAAATGTTTCAGACTTGTGTTTCATCAAGTAGATATACCCATATCTGCTCAAATCATCTATGAAGGTGAGAAAATAACGATACCCGCCGCGAGCCTCAATATTCATTGGACCACATACATCAGTATGTATGATTTCCAACAAATCAGTTGCTCCGTAGTTTCGGAGAACGGTGTTTTAGTCATCTTGCCCATGAGGCACGGTTCGCAAGTACCAAGTGATTCATAATCAAGTGATTCCAAAAGTCCATCAGTATGGAGTTTCTTCATGCGCTTTACACCGATATGACCTAAATGGCAGTGCCACAAATAAGTTGCACTATCATTATCAACTCTTCATCTTTTGGTTTCAACATTATGAATATGTGTATCACTACTATCGAGATTTAATAAAAATAGACCACTCTGGAAGTGTGCATGACCATAAAAGATATTACTCATATAAATAGAACAACCATTATTCTCTGATTTAAATGAATAACCGTCTCGCATGAAACAAGATCTAGATATAATGTTCATGCTCAACACTGGCACCAAATAACAATTATTTAGGTCTAAAACTAGTCCCGATGGTAGATGTAGAGGTAGAGTGCCGACCGCGATCACATCGACTTTGGAACCATTTACCACGCGCATCGTCGCCTCATCCTTAGCCAATCTTCGCCTAATCCGTAGTCCCTGTTTCGAGTTGCAAATATTAGCAACAGAACCAGTATCAAATACCCAGGTACTACTGCGAGCATTAGTAAGGTACACATCAATAACATGTATATCACATATACCTTTGTTCACTTTGCCATCCTTCTTATCCGCCAAATACTTGGGGCAGTTCCGCTTCCAGTGTCCAGTATGCTTGCAGTACAAGCACTCAGTCTTAGGCTTAGGTCCAGACTTGGGTTTCTTCTCTTGAGCAGCAACTTGTTTGCTGTTCTTCTTGAAGTTCCCCTTCTTCTTCCCCTTGCCCTTTTTCTTGAAACTGGTGGTCTTATTGACCATCAACACTTGATGCTCCTTCTTGATTTCTACCTCCGCAGCCTTTAGCATTGCGAAGAGCTCAGGAATAGTCTTGTTCATCCCTTGCATATTATAGTTCATCACAAAGCTCTTGTAGCTTGGTGGCAGTGATTGAATGATTCTGTCAATGACACTATCATCAGGAAGATTAACTCCCAGTTGAATCAAGTGATTATTATACCCACACATTTTGAGTATGTGTTCACTGACAGAACTATTCTCCTCCATCTTACAGCTATAGAACTTATTGGAGACTTCATATCTCTCAATCCGGGCATTTGCTTGAAATATTAACTTCAACTCCTGGAACATCTCATATGCTCCATGACGTTCAAAACATCGTTGAAGACCCGGTTCCAAGCCGTAAAGCATGGCACACTGAACTATCGAGTAGTCATCAGCTTTGCTCTGCCAGATGTTCTTAACATCATCAGTTGCATCTGCAGCAGGCCTGGCACCCAGCGGTGCTTCCAGGACGTAATTCTTCTGTGCAGCAATGAGGATAATCCTCAGGTTACGGACCCAGTCCGTGTAATTGCTACCATCATCTTTCAACTTAGCTTTATCAAGGAACGCATTAAAATTCAACGGAACAACAACACGAGCCATCTATCTACAACAAACATAGAGAAGCAAAATACTATCAGGTACTAAGTTCATGATAAAATTAAGTTCAATTAATCATATTACCTAAGAACTCCCACTTAGACAGACATCTCTCTAGTCATCTAAGTGATCACGTGATCCAAAACAACTAAACCATGTCCGATCATCACATGAGATGGAGTAGTTTGAATGGTGAACATCACCATGTTGATCATATCTACTATATGATTCACGTTCGACCTTTCGGTCTCCATGTTCCGAGGCCATATCTGTATATGCTAGGCTCGTCAAGTTTAACCTGAGTATTCCGCGTGTGCAACTGTTTTGCACCCGTTGTATTTGAACGTAGAGCCTATCACACCCGATCATCACGTGGTGTCTCAGCACGAAGAACTTTCGCAATGGTGCATACTTAGGGAGAACACTTCTTGATAATTTAGTGAGAGATCATCTTAAAATGCTACCGTGAATCAAAGCAAGATAAGATGCATAAAGGATAAACATCACATGCAATCAATATAAGTGATATGATATGGCCATGATCATCTTGTGCTTGTGATCTCCATCTCCGAAGCATTGTCGTGATCACCATCGTCACCGGCGCGACACCTTGATCTCCGTCGTAGCATCATTGTCGTTACGCCATCTATTGCTTCTACGACTATCGCTACCGCTTAGTGATAAAGTAAAGCAATTATAGGGCGTTTGCATTTCATACAATAAAGCGACAACCATATGGCTCCTGCCAGTTGTCGATAACTTCGGTTACAAAACATGATCATCTCATACAATAAAATATAGCATCACGTCTTGACCATATCACATCACAACATGCCCTGCAAAAACAAGTTAGACGTCCTCTACTTTGTTGTTGCAAATTTTACATGGCTGCTACGGGCTGAGCAAGAACCGTTCTTACCTACGCATCAAAACCACAACGATAGTTCATCAAGTTAGTGTTGTTTTAACCTTCGCAAGGACCGGGCGTAGCCACACTCAGTTCAACTAAAGTTGGAGAAACAGACACGCGCTAGTCACCTGTGTGCGAAGCACGGCGGTAAAACCAGTCTCGCGTAAGCGTACGCGTAATGTCGGTCCGGGCCGCTTCATCCAACAATACCGCTGAACCAAAGTATGGCATGCTAGTAAGCAGTATGACTTGTATCGCCCACAACTCACTTGTGTTCTACTCGTGCATATAACATCTACGCATAAAACCTGGCTCTGATGCCACTGTTGGGGAACGTAGTAATTTCAAAAAAAATCTTATGCACACGCAAGATGATGGTGATGCATAGCAACGAGAGGGGAGAGTGTGTCCATGTACCCTCGTAGACCGAAAGCAGAAGCTTATGACAACGCGGTTGATGTAGTCGTACGTCTTCACGATCTGACCGATCCAAGCACCGAACGTACGGCACCTCCGAGTTCAGCACACGTTCAGCTCAATGACGATCCCAGGACTCCGATCCAGCAGGGTGTCGGGGATGAGTTCCATCAGCACGACGGCGTGGTGACGATGATGATGTTCTACCGACGCAGGGCTTCGCCTAAGCACCGCAACGATATGACCGAGGTGGAATATGGTGGAGGGGGGCACCGCACACGGCTCAGGAACGATCACGAAGATCAACTTGTGTGTCTAGAGGTACCCTCCTGCCCCCGTATATAAAGGAGGGAGGGGGAGGTGCGGCCGGCCCCCTAGGGGTGTGCCTGGAGGAGTCCAACTCCCACCGGGAGTAGGACTCCCCCCTCTTGCCTTGTTGGAGAAGGAAGGGGGAAGGGGGAAAGAGGAAAGGGGGGCGCCCCCCCCTTCCTTGTCCTATTCAAACTAGGGGGGAGGGGGGCGCGCGGCCTGCCCTGGCCGGCCCTCCTCTTCTCCCTTATGGCCCATGTAGGCCCATTAACCCCCGGGGGGTTTCGGTAACCCCCCGGTACTCCGGTAAAATCCCGATTTCACCTGGAACGATTCCGATATCCAAATATAGGCTTCCAATATATCAATCTTTATGTCTCGACCATTTCGAGACTCCTCGTCATGTCCGTGATCACATCAGGGACTCCGAACAACCTTCGGTACATCAAAACTTATAAACTCATAATAAAAATATCATCATAACGTTAAGCGTGCGGACCCTACGGGTTCGAGAACTATGTAGACATGACCTAGAACTGTTTCCGGTCAATAACCAATAGCGGAACCTGGATGCTCATATTGGCTCCTACATATTCTACGAAGATCTTTATCGGTCAAACCGCATAACAACATACGTTGTTCCCTTTATCATCGGTATGTTACTTGCCCGAGATTCGATCATCGGTATCCAATACCTAGTTCAATCTCGTAACCAGCAAGTCTCTTTACTCGTTATGTAATGCATCATTCTGTAACCAACTCATTGGTTACATTGCTTGCAAGGCCTATAGTGATGTGCATTACCGAGAGGGCCCAGAGATACCTCTCCGACAATCGGAGAGACAAAACCTAATCTGGAAATATGTCAACTCAACATCTACCTTTGGATACACCTATAGAGCTCCTTTATAATCACCCAGTTACGTTGTGACGTTTGGTAGAACACAAAGTGTTCCTCCGGTAAACGGGAGTTGCATAATCTCATAGTTGTAGGAACTTTGTATAAGTCATGAAGAAAGCATTAGCAACATACTAAATGATCAAGTGCTAGGCTAACAGAATGGGTCAAGTCAATCACATCATTCTCCTAATGATGTGATCTCTATAATCAAATGACAACACATGTCTATGGTTAGGAAATATAACTATGTTTGATTAATGAGCTAGTCAAGTAGAGGCATACTAGTGACATTAAGTTTGTCTATGTATTCACACATGTATTATGTTTCCGGTTAATACAATTCTAGCATGAATAATAAACATTTATCATGATATGAGGAAATAAATAATAACTTTATTATTGCCTCTAGGGCATATTTCCTTCACACTGGCTCCTATTCATCCTGCCTCCACCGCGCGCTCCTCCACCAGCTACTGTTCAACCAGCCCTCTCCACGGGGTCCTGTTCAACCACCCCTCCATGGGCTACTGTTCATCCAGCCCTCCACCGGCTACTTTTCAACAAGCCCTTCATGGGGTCATCCTGTTCATCCAGCCCTCCACGGGGTCCTGTTAATCCACACCCAACCGGCTCGATCGATGGGGGTCCTGTTCATCTAGCGGAAACACCACGGGATCCTGTTCATCCAACCCCCATCCGGAACTGTTCATCCAACCCCCCCCCCAACAACGCTCACAGTTCATCCAGAGACAACATCGATCGGCTTCAGTTAGCAGCAGTAGCAAAGAATCGCTCAATCGGGTTTAGTTAACAGCCATCGATCGATCGCTTGGGTTCAGTAACGTGTAGCCTGCAGTGCAATCACTCGGGTTCAGTAGGCGAACGCCTCGCCCGGGTTTAGTTAGAGCCCAACGCCTCGCACCCACGCACATGCGTGTACAAGAGAAACGCGCAAACCTCCATGCATCGCTCAGCCCCGACCACCCACCATAACTGGGAACACCCCGATATTTTGCTCGCCCTTGCTTCTACCATGGTTTTTTCCGTCATGGACGGCCCAAAGAATGTCATGCAGTTTCGTCTCTAGCTCACCCATGACGAAAAGCCCATTTTCTATCTTGATTTTTTGTCATAGAAGTAGGAGCCCACCACATCTATGATGATACCGGGTTTTGTCACAATTATCATCATAGAAGTGTCATAAGTATGACCGAATTTTTTTTTCATCGGCCCAAAATGTCACGGATGTGTCTTTTTCTGTAGTGCATGTTGGCGGCTACTACCCTTGCCGCAGAGGTTTCTGAGCTCAATCGGAAGCTTCAATTAGCCGATGAGGAGCTCGACCGCGTCAACAAGCGGTTTGACAAAATGCAAGGTATGTGGAACTTATATATCAGAAGTGATATGTGTATTGAGTCTTTTAACTTATTTTATTTTTTGATTATAATCACAGTTGGCGCGGCCAAGGTTGAATCCCTCAAGAGCGCGCTTGCCCAAGCCCAGAAGGAGGTAGAGGCAAATATAGCAGCCGCTTACAAGGCATCTAAGGAGCTGGAGGCGGAGCACACCACCCACCGCGAACATGAAGCTCGGGTGGCTAAAGTCGAGCAAGAGCTCAAGGATACCATTACCAAGTGCGAGTCCTTGGAGCAAAAGACTTCGGACCAAGCATCAGAACTCACCAAGGCTCTCTAGGATATCAAGGAGGCCCGGGTTGAGTCCCAGAGCGCTCACCAGGAGATCCAACAGGCGAGGCAGATAGAGGCTAGTAAGGCCTTTCTTTTGCAGAGTAAATTTGGAAGTAGGAGATATATCTTGCTGACCCGGGTTTGGAGTTCTCCAGGCGCGTTTGTGGATCTTCCGAGGAGTGATGCTGACGCTGTGCAGTTCTTCCGAGCCGAGGAGGGGAGCTCGATCGAGAAGCTGTTCTGGTCGCAATATCTTGCGCTAGAGCATCCAACGCCCCTCAACGACCAGCTTAAGCAGTTGACCGAGCTGCACAGGGTGGTCGGCTTGGCCATGAAGGATCTAATAGTCTAGCTTTGGCCAGCCGAGCCCATGCCCAGTAGCTACTTCGGCCTGTGAAGCGGCTTGTCAACGTGTGTCCTCAGATTGACGCTGTAAATAGGTCGGCCTGTATAGAAGGTGCCCGAATGGCCTTCGCCCGTGTGAAGATGCAATGGGCGAAGATGAAGGCCACCGAAGTGGCGACAGAGGGCCGCCTGAGGGCCAAGATCATCGAAAGCCGGAGAGGTACTTTGCATAGGTCCTAGAAGGGGCCCGAATAATAGAGGGCCAGTGTTCGAAGCATGTTGTGTTTGAGTGGCCAAAACCATGCTATGAATCCACGCAATGATTGTGCCTTTTGTGGTAATTTTATCCTTTTGTGCTGCAGTTTATTATTTATACTTCTGAAGGTTGCCAGTCGTCGGCTTCTGCCCCCATGTAAATAGTACAGGGGTGTTCATGAACACATGGTCGCACTTTATCCAACGTCTTGGTCCTTAGAGGAGGCATCTGCGTGGTGAACTAGGCAATCAAACTATGTGGCTTTATTACCTTCACTTAGCCATAGGGGTCCATGGGTGGGGTTAACTAGTAACCCATGTTGCACTGAGCGGCAATCCGGATTATGGTGCTGTTGCAACGCGGCTGGTCAAGTCCCAGATCCCCCCCCCCCCCGTGCGACATGGCAAGAATTGCTAATGATTTGTTGTATAACACTAAGTCACTGGATTGCTGACTAGCCCTCGCTTATCATGACGGTCAGTTTACAGCTTTCTACTGATGTACTTAACCGGACGAACAAGAAATACAATCGCAGTAGTTCTCCGTTTACTACCTTAGCCGAACTAGTAGAACGTAAGGTGGTAAGCACAGGAGCCGGGCAAACCAACTATAGACCAGAGACATGAATCAGAGCTGATGCATATAATGCAATATCTAGGATGCCGAAGAGTTCCCTATAGGTATTCGGACTTTAAAATGTGTCGGGCCAAAGACAGCCCCCGACGCAAAGGCCTGGCTAAAGCACGTACATCCATCAGAAGTAAGGAGGGAATACAAATGATAATATAACATGCATACCAAATGAAAAGTGGTGATCATTTGCTTCCTTTATATCTTTATGGATATATCGAGACGTGTTTGGACAAATAGTGCCATGAGTAGAGAGGTCATGTTACATGCCAGAAAATTTGTATTGGGGAAAGGTTTACACAGGGCCTTAAATAATGGTTTAAAGATCTCCATGGTACCCTACCGCACGTCTGCGTCATTTCTCCTTAGTAGTGAGTCCTTTGAGAGGAGATGTAAGATGGTTGTCTTGTAAAGAAGAGGAAGAGAGGCCGAAAGGGGAGCCCTCATGCAACAATACATTTCTTAGGTTTTCGAAAGAACCTGCAGTGAAAGGAAAAAACAAGGAAGGGGTATGTGAGATCCGAATAGGGTCAAGCCGTATTGTGGACCTGCCACGAGGTGTGCCTCTGGCGTTGCCCAAGGTATTTTGAGTGCATAGTGATGTACGTGCGGTACATGTATTGCGGCCTTATAGGGTAGTCGACAGAGGCAGAATTGCTATTTGAGGCCCGGGTCCGCCGAGCTATCTGCATGAGGTGCGGAACGGACCTTTTTGACAATACATTGGTCTTGATGGCCGATGAATTGTTCGGCTTGATGAGTCCGCTGTATGCCTCGGCTGCTAGGGCCATAGTGTGCTCTTCAGTTTGAAGGGAGCGCTCCATATTTCCATTGATTGTGATAACTCTCCGTGGTTCGGGCATTTAATCTTCAAATAAGCATAGTTCAGGACCGCATTGAAATGGGCGAAAGCGGTTCGTCCAAGCAGTGCGTGATAGCCACTGCAGAACGGGACTATATCGAAGATTAGTTCTTCACTGCAGAAGTTGTCCGGAGAGCCGAATACCACTTCCAGTGTTAATGAGCCCGTAAAACGGGCCTCCACGTCGGGTATCACTCCTTTAAAGGTAGTGTTGCTTGGCTTGATTCTTGACGATGCCCATTTTGTGGACAGTATCTTGATAGATCAAGTTAAGACTGTTGCTGCCGTCCATAAGGAACTTAGTGAGATGATATCCGTTGATGATAGGATCGAGTACCAGGGCAGCCGAACCCCTGTGACGGATACTGGTTGGGTGATCCTTGCGATCAAAAGTGATCGGACATGCTGGCCATGGACTGAGCTTTGCGGCGATAGGCTCTACAGCGTAGACGTCTCTTACTACGCGCTTGTGCTCCCTTTTGGGTATGTGAGTGACATAGATCATGTTCACTATTTTATACTTTAGGGGGAAACTGCTTCTGACCCTCGGTTTTCGGCTAACGGGGCTCGCCGTCATCCTCGCTTGGAGGTCCCTTCCCCTTGTGCTCGGTATTTAACTTACTAGCCTGTTTAAAAACACAACAATTTTTATTGGTTTGGTTAGCAGGCTTATCGGGGGTACCATGAATCTGACAGGGCCTCTCGAGGATTTTTTCCAAGTTAGATGGACAATCCCTTTTGCCTTTGAAAGGTTTCTTCCACTAACCGTATTTAGAACCACTAAATCCAGCATTGACTGTCATGTCTTTGGTGTCGTCATTATTATTTCGACGTTTGTTTTTGTTGTGGCGTGGCCTGCCATTGCCGTCCCTGGCCTCATAGATGTCGGGATTGCTGGAACTGTTGCTTCTACAAGCTAGCCAGCTATCTTCGACTATGCAGAAGCGGGTCATGAGTGTTGTCAGGACTGCCAAGGTTTTTGGCATTTCCTGCCCGAGGTGTTGGGCAAGCCATTTGTCACAGACATTGTGCTTAAAGCCCGCTAAGGCTTCACCGCCCAGACAGTCCATGATTTGGTTCTTTTTAATGAGGAACCGATTCCAAAGTTTCCGGGCTGACTCTTCGGGTTGCTGGATTATGTGACTTAGGTCGTCAGCATCCGGAGGCCGAACATAGGTGCCCTGAAAGTTGTCCAGGATAGCGTCTTCTAAATCTTCCCAACTCCCTATGGAGCTTTCTTGGAGGCTATTCAGACAGTGCCGTGTTGGTCTCTTCAACTTCAAGGGGAGGTATTTGATGGCATGGAGGTCATCTCCACAAGCCATGTGAATCTGGAGAAGAAAATCCTCAATCCAGACGGCAGGGTCTGTTCTTCCATCGCATTGTTCGATGTTTACGGGTTTAAACACTTCCAGAAATTGGTGTTGCATTACTTCATCAGTAAAGTACATACGGTGTGCGGCACCTCTATACCTGGCTACATCGCAGAGCAGTTCAGATGACATCCGTGATCGGTGCTAGCCTCGAGCTTGATGATGTTGATCGCGCAAGGTTTGGTGGCTGTCATCTTGTGCCGGAGCACATCCTCTGGATCCATAGATCGATCCGGTCTGACCGGCTATATTGGCCAGGTCCTAACATAGGTCATAAGTGTAGTCCGGCGCCGCTGTCTCCTTGCCTCTACGGCGAGGTGGTGCGGGCTGGTGTTCAGCCTGATAGGTCGTTTTGTCCCGTCCATGTGGTGGTCGATCTGGCTGATCAGCATAGTTGTACTTTGATGGAATTGGCTCGAGGGCTTCATTGTCGAATTGCGGCAGCAGCCTGCGCTTAGCGTAACTCTTTACTAGTCGCTCAAGGCCGTACTCTTTGGTAGCTAGGACCTTAGTCCATCTATCATTGAGCGTGTCCTGTCTAGCCTTAAGCTGTTGTTGTTTATTTTTCAGGCTCCGCGTAGCAGCGATGAGTTGTTGCTTGAAGCATTCTTGTTCGAGGGGGTCCTCTGGGACAATGAAATCTTCGTCACCAAGGATCACATCCTCTTTGGAGACAGGTAAGTAATTGTTGTCCTTCGAGTCCTCGTGATCAGCAAGCTGGGTGCTGTACTGACCCTCCCCCGTCTCATCTTGTTCGGACGTGGGCTCGACGGGGTGGTCTTCAGTGTTGTCCCGGGTTTCATTATCTCCAGTGCCGGTAGTGCTATCCTTTACCTGACGTGATCGTGAGCGGTGCCGCTAACGTCGGCGCTTTGGTGGTTCGTCAACGGGCTTGTCCTTGCCTAGATCTTGAATGCTATTGTCATCCTTTTCCTCTGGAGTGTCCACCATGTATACATTGTAGGTAGAAGTGGTCGTTCAACGCCCTGTAGTAGGCGGGTTTTGGCTTTGCTTGGCGTCGACATCATCGTCCATGTCGTCGATGTCTTTGAAAGCGTAGTCTAGCATGTCAGTTAAATCCTCGACAGTGGCTACTTAGTGGGTGGTGGGTGGGGTGTAAAATTCATTGACATCAGCCCCCAGCCTGTGCTGGGTGTAGTTCGGAGGCGAACCTTCAGTAATGGTGAGAGATTTCATTAAGCCCAGCGCTTCATCTAAAAGTGAGAGCTAGATGGGGGTCTGCAGATCTGCGGAGCTGGACACTTGATTGAGTCCGGAGGATGAAGACCTTAGCGATTCAGAGTTATCCTCAAGAGGCGAGTCCGGCTCTCCGATGACTGGGAGAGTCCCGTCTAATTCTGGGATTACCACCGGCACGATCGCATCTGGGTCTCCGGCTGAGAGTTCCATGGTAGGAGAGAGTCTGGTGGGGTCGATCCGCCCATCGCTGGAAAATGTGATCTACCCCAGATCTAAGGCCGAGGCAGGCGTGAGAATTGGCCCCTGGACAGGATCTGATAGCGGATCCAAAGGGCCCTCTTTATGAGGATGGGGAGCAGCAGTTGGGGCCGCGACTCCCTCGAAGATTTGATCCCCTTGGATATCTGCGATGTAGTTCAAGTTCCCAAACCTGATTTGGTGACCAGGGGTGTAGCTGCCGACCTGCTTGAGGCGGCCGGTTGAGGGAGTCCTGGACTGTGGCGTCCTTAGGGAGCCAGCCTATGTGACATGGGCCTGACTGATGGGCCATGAAGATACGAGATAGAAGGCCTTCTCCCGTGTCCCGTATAGTTTCCTTCCTCTGTAAACCGACTTTGTACAACCCTAGTCCCCTCCGGTGCCTATATAAACCGGAGGGCGTAGTCCATAGAGACAATCACAATCATACATGCTAGGCATCTAGGGTTTAGCCATTACGATCTCGAGGTAGATCAACTCTTGTAACCCCTATACTCATCAAAGTCAATCAAGCAGGAAGTAGGGTATTACCTCCATTAGGAGGTCCTGAACCTGGGTAAACATCGTGTCCCCTGCCTCATGTTACCTTCGGTGCTTAGACGCACAGTTTGGGACCCCCTACCCGAGATATGTCGGTTTTGACACCGACATTGGTGCTTTCATTGAGAGTTCCACTGTGCCGTCACTAGAGGGCTCGATGGCTCCATTGATTATCTACAACAATACCACCCTGAGGGAGACTTTTCTCCCCGACCAAATTTTTGTATTTGGCGGCTTCGCACTGCGCACCAACTCGATTGGCCATCTGGAGCAGATCGACAGCTACGCCCCTGGTCATCAGACCTAATTTGGAAATCTGAACTATGTCACTGACATTCGAGGAGACTTGATCTTCCAAGGGTTCGCGCCCCCAATCACCGCTCTGGCCTTAGATGCGGAGTGCACCACCTGGTCCAAAGATGGGAGTTTAAAACCCGTCGGACTCTTTGCAGCTATAGAGCCTGACACCGGAGAACCGGAGGGGATCGCATCACCGACAGGCCTGGAGTCACGCCAGGCTCCCTCTATCCTCATGGAGCCAGACAAGCCTTCGGACACAAACTCTAAACTCTCGAGATCCGCATCATATAAGCTTGCCCAGGGAACTTCTGTCCCGCCCTGCTCCATGGACCCTCGCTTCCCCGTCCAAATCTCGCTTTTAAACAAAACCCTGGACTTAATGCGACTTCTCGCAATTACGCCCAGCCCATACTAGGGGATTAGAGCGGGGAAATTTACGTCCCACCCACCACCCACTTCATAGACACTGTTGAAGACTTGACCGACATGCTCTACTACGCCTCCGAAGACATCGACGGTATAGACGACGATGCCAGAGAAGAGCAAAGCCAGAACCCGCAATTTACCGGACGCTGGACGGCCACTTCCACATATGACGTGTACATGGTGGACACACCCAAAGAGGACGACGACGATGGTGGGAAGGATCCAGTCGAGGACAAGCCTCCCGTGGCACCACCAAAGCATCGACGTCAGCGGCACCGCTCGAAATCGCGTCGCGAAAAAGACAGCAATACAGGCACCAGAGACAATAATACTCCGGATAACGCCGAAGACCAAGAAGCCCCTATCGAGCCAACATCCGAATAGGATGATTGGGAGGATGGGCAAGTTAACCCCGACAATCCCGTCGGGAACGAGGGCTCGGAGGATAGTAACTACCTACCTATCTCCGAAGAGGATGAGAGCCTCGATGACGAAGACTTCATCGTACTAGAGGAACCCCTCGAACAAGAGCGCTTTAAGCGCCGGCTAATAGCCATGGCAAGAAGCCTGAAAAAGAAGCGGCAACAACTTCAAGTTGATCAGGATCTGCTCAATGACAGATGGACTAATGTCCTGGCAGCCGAGGAATACAGCCTCGAACGCCCAACCAAGAGTTACCCGAAGTGCAAGCTGCTACCCCAATTCGACAATGAGGCCCCAAAGCCTATAACGCCAATGCATAACACTGCCAACGGACCTGACCGACCACCACGTGGCCAGGACAGAGCGGTAACCTAAGCCGAACACCAGCCTGCACCACCCTGCCATAAAGGCAGAGAGACAGCGGCTGCATGATACACTTATGACCTATGACAGGACCTGGATAATAGAGCCGGTCAGACCAGATCAATCTATGGATCAAGGGGGCGTGCCCCAGCGCGAGAAGACGGCCATTAGGCCTAGCGCGACAAGCACACCTTCACCCAGGCCAAAAACCGCATACGGACTCCATCTGAACTGCGTCGTGACGTTGCCCTATATAGAGGCGCCGCACACCCCCTATACTTCACTAAACCCGTGAACATTGAATCATACAATGGCACAACAGATCCCACAGTATGGATTGAATACTTTCTACTCCACATTCACATGGCTCGCGGTGACGATTTACATTCCATCAAATACCTCGCCCTAAAACTTAAGGGACCAGCTCGGCACTAGTTAAACAGCCTCCCAGAAAACTCTATTGGAAGCTGGGAAGACCTGGAGGATGCCTTTAGAGACAACTTCCAAGGCACTTATCAGGCCTCCGGACGCCGATGACCTCAGCCACAAAGTCCAGCAACCTGGAGAGTCAGCCAGAAAATTCTGGACCTGGTTCCTAATTAAAAAGAACCAAATTGTTGATTGTCCAGACGCTGAGGCTCTAGCAGCTTTTAAGCATAGCATTCATGAAAAATGGCTCGCCCGACACCTCGACCAAGAAAAGGCGAAGCCCATGGCCGCCCTCACATCACTCATGACCCGCTTTTGCACAGGCGAAGATAGTTGGCTAGCCCGTAGCAGCAATAGTACCAGCGACCTTGGCACTTCTGAAGCCAAAAACAGCAATGGGAGGCCCCAACGCAAAAAAAGAAGCATCAGAGCAACACTGACAATGCCGAAGACACGGCGGTCAATGCCGGATTCAATGGCTTCAAACCCGGTCATTGGAAGAAGCCATTCAAAAGAAACAAAGACGGTTCATCTAGCCTAGACCGAATACTCGATCGACCTTGCCAGATTCACAGCACCCCAGACAAGCCTGCCAACCATATCAACAGAAGTTGATGGGTCTTTAAACAGGCCGGTAAGTTAAACACCAAGCACACGGGGAAAGGGTCGCCTAGAGAGGATGACGACGAGGAGCCTCGCCCACCAAACACAGGGGGGTAGAAGAAATTTGCCCCTGAGGTCAAAACGATGAACATGATATACACATCCCCAAGAGGGAGCGCAAGCGCGCGTTAAGGGACGTCTGTGCGGTAGGTCCAGTCGCCCCAAAATTCAACCCATGGTCAGCATGCCCAATCACTTTTCATCACAGAGACCATCCGACCAGTATCCGTCATGGAGGCTCAGCCGCGTTGGTCCTCGACCCAATTATCGATGGATTCCACCTCATGAGAGTCCTCATGGATGGCGGCAACAGTCTTAACCTGCTCTATCAGGACACAGTCTGCAAAATGGGTATTGACTCGTCAAGAATTAAGCCAGCCAAAACTACCTTCAAAGGAGTAATACCTGGTGTAGAGGCCCGCTACACGGGCTCAATCACATTGGAGGTCGTCTTCGGTTTGCCGGACAACCTCCGAAGCGAAGACTTGATCTTCGACATCGTCCCTTTCTGCAGTGGCTATCACGCACTGCTCGGATAAACTGTGTTTGCCTGCTTCAATGCGGTCCCGCACTATGCCTATCTAAAACTCAAGATGCTAGGACCACTCGGTGTTATAACAGTCCATGGAAACATGGATCGCTCCCTCCGTACTAAGGAACACACCGCGGCCCTCGCAGCGGAATTACAGGTCAGCCTTATCAAGCCAAACTCCACATTGATAGTCAAGCCCCCGGACCTTGTCAAACGAGTCCGGACTACCTTGCAGAATGACAGTCTAGCTCGTCAGGAACTTGATTAGCAATTCGGCCTCTGTCTTAGACCCAACGTAGCTGCAGCATATGTACCGCATGCACATAATTACACACTAAAGGTACCATGGGCGACGATGGAAGCATATCAAGGATAAAATCCGCAATACGGCTTGACCGTACCTGGACCATCATATCTACCTTTTTCTTATCTTTGTTTTTTCAGGTTCCCCACAACCCACACCACCTTTGTATGGTGCGAAGGGCCCCTTTCCCGGCCCCTTATGAAAACATGCTCAGTGATCCTCTCAAAGGATCACACACCAAGGTGAAAAGCAGTGCAGATGTATGGTGGAGTATCTAAAGGATCTTCAAAGATCACTGCTACCTCTTGAGCATGCGTTGGTTTTTCCCTTGAAGAGGAAAGGGTGATGCAGCAAAGTAGCGTAAGTATTTCCCTCAGTTTTGAGAACCAAGGTATCAATCCAGTAGGAGGCTCCTCAAAAGTCCCACGCACCTACACAAACAAACAAGAACCTCGCAACCAACGCGATAAAGGGGTTGTCAATCCCTTCACGGTAACTTGTAAAAGTGAGATCTGATAGAGATAATATGATAAGATAAATATTTTTGGTATTTTTATGATATAGATTGGAAAATAAAAGATGCAAATAAAAGTAGATGGAAAACTTATATGATAAAAGATAGACCCGGGGGCCATAGGTTTCACTAATGGCTTCTCTCAAGATAGCATAATTATTACGGTGGGTGAACAAATTACTGTCGAGCAATTGATAGAAAAGTGCATAGTTATGAGAATTTGTAGGCATGATCATGTATATAGGCATCACGTCTACAACAAGTAGATTGAAACGATTCTGCATCTACTACTATTACTCCACACATCGACCGACTCCTGCCTGCATCTAGAGTATTAAGTTCATACGAACAGTGTAACGCATTTAGCAAGATGACATGATGTAGAGGGATAAACTCATGCAATATGATATAAACCCCATCTTTTTATCCTCGATGGCAACAATACAATATGTGCCTTGCTGCCCCTGCTGTCATCGGAAAAGGACACCGCAAGATTGAGCCCAAATCTAAGCACTTCCTATTGCAAGAAAGATCAATCTAGTAGGCCAAACCAAACTGATAATTCGAAGAGACTTGCAAAGATAACCAATCATACATAAAAGAATTCAGAGGAGATTCAAATATTTCTCATGGATAAACTTGATCATAAACCCACAATTCATCGGGTCTCAACAAACACACCGCAAAAAGAGTTACATCGAATAGATCTCCAAGAAGAGGAAGGAGAACTTTGTATTGAGAATCAAAGAGAGAGAAGAAGCCATCTAGCTAATAACTATGGACCCGAAGGTCTGTGGTAAAATACTCACAACTCATCGGAGAGGCCTTGGAGATGATGTAAAGGCCCTCCATGGTTGATTGCCCCTCCGGTGGAGCGCCGACGAAGGCTCCAAGATGGGATCTCGCGGATACAGAAGGTTGTGGCGGTGGAATTAGGTTTTCGTGTGCTCTTGGATGGTTTCGTGGTACATAGATATATATAGGAGGAAAAGTAGGTCGGTGGACGCTTGAGGGGACCACGAGGGTGGGGAGCGCGCCCACCCTTACAGGGTGCGTCGGGCACCCTCGTGTCTGCCTCGCTTGTTGCTAGACGTCCACTCCAAGTCTCCTGGTTTGCATTCGTTCCAAAAGGATCGCTCCCGAAGGTTTCATCCTGTTTGGAATCCATTTGATATTCCTTTTCTTTGAAACACTGAAATAGGCAAAAAAACAGCAATTTGGGTTGGGCCTCCAGTTAGTAGGTTAGTCCCAAAAATGATATAAAAGTGTAAAGTAAAGCCCATAAACATCCGAAAAAGGTAATATAATAGCATGGAACAATCAAAAATTATAGATACGTTGGAGACGTATCAATCACCTCTTCCCCTTTTTATTACTTGTACACAGCTTTCCCTTGTGCTCGGCATGTAAAATAGCCTCGATGCTTATAGCATTATCTGTACAAATACATTTTGACATATCAATCAGACTATAATGGAAACAGTTTTTCACCCAACCTATTTGGTACTGGCTTATTTCTTAATCTGTATTCCCTCTTTTTCTTTAGTTTGATTGTCATGTACACCTCGGCACAACTTAAGTCGCCAGGGGCTCCATTCAGCTACATACACTTCTTCAAAATACAATAAATCCGAACACTTCTTATAGTACAATTTGGTGTCCCGAATATAGCATTATATGCATCGGCTCCGAATCATGTCTTTGGTCAATACTTGGGTTGCCCGGCTCCTGTGGTTACTACCTTATGTTCCACTTGTTCGGCTAAGGTAGTAATGGGAGAACTACTGCGATTGTGTTTCTGGCTCATCCGGATAAACACCTCAGTAGAGAAAGCCGAAAACTGACTGTCATGATGCGGCGAGACTTGGTCAGCTATTCTGCGACTAATTAAAAATCTCTTGCAATTTTTTCCGCGTTATGCGACGGACCGGTCTTCACCGGGACGGGTGTCTACAGCATCCATGTTCGGACCATCGAGCAATACCAGGGGCTGCGCCTACAATCTTATTGTAAAACTCCTATGGCTAAGTGAGAGTAATAAAGCCGCATAGTCTGATTGCCTGGTTCACCACACAAACACCTCCTTCAAGGACCAGGTCGTTGGGTTAAGTGTGTTTTTGTGCTGTTCCACACACCGTCGCACTATCTACGTGAGGGGCTGAAGCCGACGACTGGCCAACTCTCACATTCAATAAACGGCCGCAATGGAGGGAAAATAATTTCAGATGAAACAAGAAAAATACTATATAAACGACTTGTTTTCATAAATACAAAGTTTGGGCAGCACAGATACATTCATTCAAAAATGATGTCCTTCGAACACTGGCCCTCTACAATGCGGGATCCTTCAAGGACGTTATCAAAATACCAATCCGGCGTGCGGTGCTCCTTGCCTGCGGGCGGTCCCTCAGTTGCAAGGTTGATGGCATTCATCTTCGCCCACTGCACCTTGACACGAGCGAAGGCCATCCAGGCACCTTCGATGCAGACTGACGCTTTATAGCATCAAGCCGTGGGCAGGCATCGACTAGCCGCTTCACAAGCCCAAAGTAGCTGTTGGGTATGGGTTCAGCTGGCCAAAGACGGACTATAACATCCTTCATGGCCAGTTAGGCCACCCTATGCAGCTCGGTAAGCTATTTCAGCTGATCACTGAGGGGCACAGGATGCTCTGGCGCAAGGTACTGCGACCAGAACAACTTCTCTATTGAGCTCCCCTCTTTGGCTCGGAAGAAATCCACAGCATCAGCAATACTCCGGGGTAGATACGATAAACGCTCCTGGAGAACTCCAAATGCGCGTCAGTAAGGTGTACTTTCTCCTTACAAATTTGCTCTGCATATTAAAGGCCTTACCCGCCGCAATCTGCTTGGCCTCTTGGATCTCCCGACAGTCGCCTTGGGCTTCAACCCGGGCCTTCTTTGCACTTTGGAGCGCCGTAGCAAGTTTGGAGTCTTGATCCGACACCTTGCGCTCCAAGGGCTCGCATTTGCTTAAAGCATCCTTGAGCTCTTGTTGGACTTCATCCAACCTCACTTCATGTTTTCGGCGGGCGGCTCGCACCTCGTCCGCCTCCTTCTTGGCCTCGGCCAGCGCGCTCTTGAAGGGCTCGACCTGAGATGCGTCAACTATGAGCATAATCATAAAGCTCATTTAGATAACAAATTGGAACTCATATCATTTCAGATATGCTTCGGTATCGCATACCTTGCTTTTCCTCCGACTTCCGCTTTAGTTCGGACACTTCGGTGGCATGCGAGGTTGCCGCTAGCATCGAAGCCTATTCATCAAAAGAGACATATATGTTAGCTCCTACGAAGCATTATTCAATCCTCTATTTGGCCTTTCTTCACGAACGCCGAACAAAGTCTCAGGGGCTACTATCTATACACAGGCATTCCTTTTGCAAACAGCCAAAAATATATTATGTCACATACCTCAAATCCTGTTAAAAGGCTGGTATAGGCTTCGTTCAATCCATTTTTAGCGGACCGAACCTTTTCAACCACCGTACCCATAAGGGTATGGTGTTCCTCCACAATGGAAGCACTCTGAAGCGCTTCCACCAGAGTGTCCGGCGCCTCCGGATTGATAGAGGACACTCGTGGAGATGGCGTGCCCCCTTCTCTCGAAGGAGGCTGCTCGCCCGATTCCGGAGCCGTATGGATCTAAAGAATAATATTCGGTTGGGGGCCTAATTGAGCATGGCCCCCGTCGCCGGTCTCAATGGGGGTCGATTTCCCCCTCTTTTCGGCAACAGAGGTATTACCCTCCGTCACCACCTTCACGACCTCCCGCACCTCCCCGTAACCTGGAGAGGTTCTTTGAGAGAACACTTCGGTGTTGTCCGTAGTGGTGGGTGGAAAGACCTGCGGAGGTGACTCGCTCTCCATCGCATTCGGCCCTAGCGAGTTCCCAGATGACAATGATCGTCGGGGGAGATCGCGAGTCGGGCCACAACACACATTTCAGTATGTTAGAACCACAACGCATGAAACTGGATATATGAATGGTGTCTTTGGATACTTACGATCCAGCCAGGGGCTTCGGCCTGGGGTGCCACTCGGGGATGGCATCGGCATCCGTTTCAGAATCATCCGAAAGGAAGAGTTTCCCCTTCTTGGACACCTCCGCCTCTAGATCCACGGAAGCCGCCCATTTCTTCTTTCCCCCTTAAGGGGAGAGTTGTTCTCTTCCTCCTCTACATCTTCGTCATAAAAGGAGAGAGTCTCGATGTCTTTGGACAAAACGTCCAATGCGCCCTTACTGTAGAGGCCACCTCTGGTCTCCTTGCTCTTCTTCTTAGCCTTCTTTTCTGGCGCCTGATACGGCGCCGGCACCAGCATGCTCGTCAATAGAGGAGTGGCTGAGTCTTCGGGCAGCGGAGCAGGACATTGGATCCGCTCTGCCTTATTTGTCCAGCCCTATGGGGAGGATGGAAAGGTCAGTATATTCCTTGGATTTACAAATTAAGGTCATTAGAAAACTTACGGGAGTGGCCGGATGAGTGCAGTCGAGGCCAAGGTCTTCGGTCGTCTCCGGCCACGACTTCTGAGCCTTGAAAAGCAGCTTCCATGTCTTCGTGTATTGTGCCGAAGAACCGCTATAGGGTCCAAGGACTGGCCGGGTCGAACTCCCACATATATAGAGTCCGGCGTTGGCAAGGGAGAATCCGACAAAAAAGCATCACCTAGATCATAATGGCAAGACTGGTGTTCTTGTTTATCATACCCTTGACACGACTATGTAGCGTCATCACCTTGTCGGACGGCTCCCAATCTAGGCCCTTATTGAGCCAGGATGTAAGCCGCATTAGGGGCCTGAACTTGAACTTGGGAGAGACGGCTCATGTGGCGTCACGGGGTTCCGTGACATAGAACCACCCTTGCTTCCACCCTTTGACGGTCTCCATGAAGGTCCCCTTGGGACAAGTGACGTTGGGAAGCTTGCTCACCATGGCGCCACCGCACTCCGCGTGTTGACCATCGACCACCTTCGGCTTCACATTGAAGACCTTGAGCCACAGGCCGAAGTGTGGGGGGGATGCGGAGGAACGCCTCGCACATGATGATAAACGCCGAAATATTGAGGAAGGGATTTGGGGCTAGATCATGAAAATCTAACCCATAGTAAAACATGAGACCGTGGACAAATGGATGAAGGGGAAATCCTAGTCCGCTAAGGAAATGGGGGATAAACACTACCCTCTCATTAGGCTTCGGGGTGGGAATGATCTACTTTTTGGCAGGGAGCCGGTGGACTATGTCCGCGACCAAGTACCCAGCTTCCCAGAGCTCCTTGATGTTCTCCTTTGGAACAGAGGAAGCCATCCACTTGCCCTGTGCTCCAGACCCAGACATGGCTAGGGTGTTTGTTGGTGATGGAAAAATTGGAACTTGGGCGCTGGAGCTCGAATGGCAGATGGGTTGAGGAGGAAGAAGGCGTGGGGTAAAAAGACGGATCCTTATCTTCTTATAAAGGCAGTGGATATCAAGCGTCCCCTCATAAGACTTAAATCTCGCCTATTCCTAAGGGGACATGTGAACGGCACGGTTGGATTACCCAAACCCCTATTGATGAGAATCTCGTGATAAGGGGACATGATCCCTGCTTTGACAAGACGTGCTTATGACTGTGCCTCGAAACATGAAGCGGAGACTATAAAACGGTTCAGAATACTAACAAGGCCAGGACATAACACCTCGCCGAAAAAATCGCCTATGGACGTGACTTACTTTGTTTTGAGTATTTATGCCCTTACAACTTAAGGTTGTAATTATTAAACAGAGCCAGATACAGCTATTATGTGCGGAGGACTGCTTTGGAGTATTTGGAGAAGGAACCCGCCTTGCAATGCCGATGACAATCTACGCGTTGGATACATCGTTATTCAAGCTCGGTTCAGGGGCTACTGAGGGAGTCCTGGACTATGGGGTCCTCGAGGAGCCAGCCTATGTGACATGGGCCGGACTGATGGGCCGTGAAGATATGAGATAGAATGCCTTCTCCCGTGTCCAGATGGGAGTCTCCTTTGCGTGGATGGTAAGCTTGGCGTCCAGATGTATAGTTTCCTTCCTTTGTAAACCGACTTTGTACAACCCTAGTCCCCTCCAGTTCCTATATAAACCGGAGGGCATAGTCAGTTGAGACAATCACAATCATACAGGCTAGGCATTTAGGGTTTAGCCATTACGATCTCGAGGTAGATCAACTCTTGTAACCCCTATACTCATCGAAGTCAATCAAGCAGGAAGTAGGGTATTACCTCCATTAAGAGGGCCCAAACCTGGGTAGACATTGTGTCCCCTGCCTCCTGTTGCCTTCGATCCTTAGACGCACATTTTGGGACCCCCTACCAGAGTTCTGCCGGTTTTGACACCGACATCCATAGAGTCGGCACGCAACACGAAGCCGCCGAACACAAAGACCTGTCTGGGGAGAAAAGTCTCCTTGGACACGGTCCATTGCTGATGGAGAGGCACGCCATCAATCCTTCCGTTGACAATACAACGGAGCTCTCAATGAAAGCACCAATGTCGGTGTCAAATCCGGCAGATCTCGGGTAGGGGGGGCCAAGTTGTATGTCTGAGGATCAATGGTAAGAGTGGACAAAGGGACACAATGTTTACCTAGGTTCGGGCCCTCTTAAAGGAGGTAAAACCCTACATCATGCTTGATTGTATTCTATGAGTATAGGGGTTAATTACAAGAGTTGATCTACCTCGAGATCATAAGGGCTAAACCCTAGATTGTCTAGCCTATGAATGTTATGATCCTGTCTCCGGTCTAAGCCCTCCGGTTTATATAGATAGCGGAGGGGCCTAGGGTTGTACGGAGTCAGTTTACAGAGAAAGGAAACAACATATCCGGACACTTAATCTTGTTGTTCACACATACAGGAGTCCTAATCAGACACGGGAGGTGGCTTTCTTCCTACATCTTGACAACCCATTAGGCCAGCCCATAGAGAATAGAAGGGACGCCCGAGGAACCCTTAGTCCAGGACTCCCTCAACCCACACCTTTACAAAGTAGGAGTAGTCAGTGTTATTAGATGTTGTGTACCTGAGCATGAACAGGAACAAATCCTATGCAAGTGTCACTCCAAAGCTTATGGAGGACACCATCCTGGAGATAGAACTGCACACAAGGTACTACAATCTGGTTTTTATTGGCCTACTCTCTTCAAAGATGCTCGTAAGTATGTCTTGTCTTGTGATGAATGCCAAAGAATTGGTAATATTAGTAGACGTCGGAACATGCCTACGAATTATTCACTTGTTATTGAACCATTTAATGTTTCAAGATTTGATTATATGGGACCCTTTCCCTCCTCTAATAGGTATACTCATATTTTGGTTGCTATTGATTATGTTACTAAGTGGGTATATAAGCTATTCCAACTAGTAGTGTTGATCATAACACCTCTATTAAAATGCTTAAAGAAGTTATTTTCCCGAGGTTTGGAGTCCCTAGATATTTAATGACTGATGGTGGTTCACACTTTATTCATGGTGCTCTCCGTAAATTGCTTGCTAAGTGTGATGTTAACCATAGAATTGCATCTCTTTATCATCCTCAGCCTAGTACTCAAGTAGAATTGAGCAATCGAGAAATAAAGTTAATCTTGCAAAAGACTGTTAATAGATCTAGGAAAATTTGGTCTAAGAAACTTGATGATGCACTATGGGCTTATAGAACTACTTATAAAAATCCTATGGGCATGTCTCCGTATAAAATGGTTTATGGAAAAGCATGTCACTTACCTCTTGAACTAGAACATAAAGCTTATTGGGCAATTAAAGAGCTCAACTATGATTTCAAACTTGCTGGTGAAAAGAGGTTATTTGACATAAGCTCACTTGATGAATGGAGAACCCAAGCCTATGAGAATGCTAAGTTGTTTAAAGAAAAAGTTAAAAGATGGCATGACAAAAGGATAAAAAAGTGTGAATTCAATATAGGTGACCTTGTCTTGCTATACAACTCTTGTTCAAGTTTTTTTTGCAGGAAAGCTTCTCTCTAAATGGGAAGGTCCTTATATTATCGAGGAGGTTTACCACTCCGGTGCCGTAAAATCAACAACACTGAAGGCACCAACCCGAAGGTGGTAAACAGGCAAAGAATCAAACATTATATTTCAGGTACTCCCATAAATGTTGAAACCAATATTATTAATACCATAACACTGGTGGAGTACATAAGGGATACTTTCCATAATGTTTTAGACTCCGAAAAGGAATAGGTATGTGGTACGGTAAGTAAACTGACTCCAAAACTTTTCCAATGGCAATTTTACTCCGGTTTGGAATATTTAAAAATTTAGGAAAATAAAAAGTAGTCTGAAAAGTGCACGAGGAAGCGACAAGCCTTGGGGGTGCCCACTACCCCCCTGGGGGTGCCTCCCTGGCTTGTGGCTACCTTGCGTGGCCTCCGGACTCCGTTTTCTTGTATTACACTTCTTTTGGTCGGTAAAAATTCATTATATAATGTCTCAAAGGTTTTGACCATCGTATCACGGGGGAACCTTTTGTTCTTGTGTTTAGCTATTTCTACAACAGATTTGGGGCAAGATGTCTTTGCAAGAGTCAGTCGGGGAGAGTCATGTCTCTCACCCGATGCCTAACCCAAGAGCATATAGCGAAGCTGACCACTTTGGGCGGTCAACGGAGGAAGTGATGGAGGCTAACATGATAAGAGTAGATGCTATGGAGGATAATCAAGAAGTTACTTCTCGCCTTCAACCCGAAGCCTTACTGGAGGAACTCCAGAGCTCGACAATACCAAATTCGGTCATACCTCCCAATGCTAGATTTTTCTCTTATGATAACATGAAAAAGAGTGTTGCTTTTTCCCCCGCAGCCAGGAACCATCCATGGGTTATCTGAGCTCTGGCATCACAGGAAAAATCTGCAAGGAAATAATGGATCTTAAGCAGCAAAATAATAAGCTTGAGTAGGAGAATCGCATTCTAAGGGGCATTATCGCCAAGAATATCACATCATCACCTCCGAAGAAAGAGATCTGAAAACATGGGTATGGGCACTCCCCTTGGCAACCGCGAAGCTTGCGGGAGGTGCCCCGGTATCGTATCACCATCACATCTTTACCTTTATCATTTTTCTTAGTTCAATCCTTTTGGTTATATCTCGGTTTAGTAGAAGAAAGTTTTAGTATGATCTAGCTTTGAGTTTTGCTTGTGATCTATCTATGTAATCGAGTTCGAGAGTTACATAATAAAGATTAGTTTTGAGTTGAGGGATTGAGAAAAAGAAAAAAGAAAAAAGGGGGGAATAAAAAGATTATATAATGATCTTATGGGGAGTGATGACTTTGCATGTAAGAAGTATGACGAATAAAGATTGTTGTGAGTTGACAAACATAATGTTGGTCATTGTTGCAATTAAAAGGAAGTAATAAATAAAGAGAGGTTCATATATAATATTATTATCTTGGACATATTTTATGATTGTGAGCACTCATTAAAATATTACATGCTAAAATGTTGATGTTGGACAAGAAAGACAACATAATGGGTTATGTTTTCTTATATCCGAATAATTTTCATGGATCCTCTAACATGTGATGCTTGCTTCCACCTCATACTAGCCAAAACTTCTGCACCAAGTAGAGATACTACTTGTGCATCCAAACATCCCTTAAACCAGTTTTTCCATGAGAGTCCACTATACCTACCCATGGATTGAGTAAGATCCTTCTAGTAAGTTGTCTTCGGTGCAAGCAATAAAAAATGCTCCTTAAATATGTATGATCTATTAGTGTGAGGAAAATAAGCTTTATACGAACCTGTGATATGGAAGAAATAAAAGCGACGGACTGCATAATAAAGTTCTTTATGACAAGGGGCAATATAAAGTGGCGTTCCTTTGCATTAAGATTTTGTGCATCCAACCAAAAAGCGAATGACAACCTCTGCTTCCCTCTGTGAAGGGCCTATCTTTTACTTTTTAGTATGTACCTTTATGAAAGAGTCATAGGGATTGATACATGTCCAACGTATCTATAACTTATGAAGTATTCATGCCATGTTTACAACAATTTTATATGGTTTTGGTATGATTTGCATGGAACTAACCCGGACTGACGTTGTTTTCAGCAGAACTACCATGGTGTTGTTTTTTGTGCAGAAATGAAAGTTCTCCAAAGTAGCTGAAACTTTTTGACGTTTTTATGGAACAAAGAGACCCCAAAATCTTCGTGGAAGGACCAGATGGTGGAGGAGTAGAGCACATGACATCGAGGCGCGCCTGGGCCCTTGTCCGTGCCCTGGTGGGTTGTGGTCACCTCAAGGTCCATCTTAGCATGAAACCAACGCCAAAAATTACTATAAATAGAGAAACCATCAGGGTTAACCCTAGATCATAAGTCACACTGTCGCAAGCCTCTGTAGCCATGAAAAACCAATCTAGACCCCGTTCTGGCACCCTGCCAGAGGGGGAAATCATCACCGGTGGCCATCTTCATCATCCCGGCGGCCACCATGATGAGGAAGGAGTAGTCCACCCTCGGGGCTGAGGGTTTGTACTAGTAGCTATGTGTTTAATCTCTCTCTCTCTCTCTCTCTCTCTCTCTCTCTCTTGTTCTTGAGATGTCACGATCTTGATGTACCACGGGCTTTGTTAATATAGTTGGATCATATGGTGTTTTCCCCTCTCTATCTTGTGATTAATTGAGTTTTCCCTTTGAGATTTTGTTTTATAGGATTGAATACTTTTATGGATTTGAGAGCACTTGATATATGTCTTGCATATGAATACCCATGGTGACAATGGGGTATTATATTGATTCACTTGAGATATGTTTCGACACTCAACTTGCAGATTCCCAAGGGGACATTGGAGTAATCTATGCATAGGGGTTGATGCATGTTCTCATCTTTTGTTTCCCCGGTAGAAATCTTGGGGAACTCTTTGAGGTTATTTGTGTTGGATTGAGTATTATGAATCTGAATTTGCTTTGGTGTTATTTTAGTAGGAACTCTTGATAGATCGATCGAAAAGAATTTCTTAGTGTTATTTTAGTACAAACTCTTGATAGATCGATTGGAAAGAATAACTTTCTGTTATTTTAGTACGAACTCTTGGATAGATTGATCGAAAAGAATAGATACAAACAATTTCTTCTTATGTTCTCCGCTAGATAGGAACTTTGGAGTGATTCTTCATCGCACGTTGAGGGATGGTTATATGATCCAATTATATTAGCATTGTTGAGAGATTGCACTAGCAAAAGAACGGATTCTAGGCCTTGTTTTCAAGCATTGCAATACCGATTGTGCTCCGTTTTATCAATTGTTACCTTGCTGTTTTTATTTATTCAGATTATAAAAAATATTTCTACCATCCATATTACACTTTTATCACCATCCCTTCGCCGAACTAGTTCACCTATACAATTTTCCATTGTATTGGGTGTGTTGGGGACACAAGAGATTTCTTGTATTTGGTTGCAGGCTTGTTTGAGAGAGACCATCTTCATCCTATGCCTCCCATAGATTGATAAACCTTAGGTCATCCACTTGAGGGAAAATTGCTACTGTCCTACACAACTCTGCGCTTGGAGGCCCAACAAGGGTCTACAAGAATAAAGTTGCGTAGTAGACATCAAGCTCTTTTCTGGCGCCGTTGCCGAGGAGGTGAGTGCATGAAGGTATATATTTAGATCTTGCAATTGAATCTTTTAGTTTCTTGTCTTATCACTAGTTTGGTTTATAAAAAGAAAACTACAAAAAAATATGGAATTGAGATTGCATCATATTATTCATCTTTATAATGTCTTTGGTGAGAATGATGGAAAGGAAAATTGTGCTCAATAGATAGAAGAAGAATTATATAAAATGTTTGACAAAAAATCTTTGAATGATGAGCATGATTGCAATATAGTTGATATGAACTCTTTGAATATCCATGATGCTAACGATATGCAAAGTCATAAGCTTGGGGATGCTATGTTTGATGAAGATGATATTTTTATTCCCCCAAGTTTTGATGTGCAAATTTGTTATAATAGTAGAATGCCTTCTATTTATGATGATTACAATGATGAATGTGGGTTTGGAAGACTGTCAACTCTAGGTAATGATCCCACTATTTTTGAGGGTGTTGAATCTTTTCACAGTATTGATGAAAGTGGATTTGGAGAGTTCATGACTTTATTTAGTGATGAATCCACTATTTTGGAAGAGGTTTCAATTGACTATGACAACAAAGTTTCTATCTATGATGATTATGGTGATGACATGTATGCTAAAAATAGTAATGATAACCATGAAACTTGTCATCATGATTTTAATTTTCAATCCCATGATAGTAATTTTGTTGAGTTTTCTCCCACAACTATTCATGAGAATAAGTTTGCTTATGTGGAGAGTAGTAAAAATTCTATGCTTATGTATCATGAAAAGAATGCTTTATATGATAGCTATATTGTTGAATTCATTCATGATGCTACTAAAAATTATTATGAGAGAGGAACATATGCTTCTACATATCTCAATAATATCGAGTTTCCTTTCTTTATGTTGAAAGTTTTTAAGTTGCACTTGTTTTACTTTCCTATGCTAGTTGAATCTTGTTCCTATAAGTTGTTTGCTCATAAAATCCCTATGCATAGGAAGTGGGTTAAACTTAAATTTGCTTGCCATGTGATTCATTATGCTCTTGTTATATTTCAATTCTTATCTTTTATGTGAGCATCATTGAACTCATCATGCCTAGCTAAAAAGGCATTAAAGAAAAGCACTTGTTGGGAGATAACCCAACACTTTTACCTACTGTTTTTGTGTGTTCACATGATTATGCTACTGTAGTAATCATGTTTTATTGCTTTTGTTTCAATAAAGTGCCAAGTAAAGCCTTTGGGATAGTGTGGATGATAGTTGACTTGATTCTTTGCAAAAACAAAACTTTTGCGCCCAGTCCGGGAATTTCTAAAATTCAACCTATTTTTGATCTGAATTTTTTCAGGTTATAGATATACAAATTATATATGTTGTCCTAATTTTTCAGAATTTTTGGAGTTACAGAAGTATGGTTGGAGTATAGATTACTTCAGACTATTCTGTTTTTGACAGATTCTGTTTTCAATGCACAGTTTGCTTGTTTCCTAGTTTCTATGGCTTATATTGCTCAATATAAATTGTGGAAATGATTTATACGGTAGGTATTGTGTGGAAACAATTATGCATCTTGTCTTGGGCAGTACCAAAGTGAAATGATTTGCTCTTTATCATACTAACATATCTCACGAAGTTCCGTTAAGTTTTGTGTGATTGGAGTTTTCAAGTTTTGGGTGAGATATCGATATGAGGAGAATAAGGAGTGACAAGACACTAATCTTGGAGATTCCCAAGGCACTCCCAAGGTAATATTCAAGGAAGATCCAAGCAATTAAGTTTGAGGATGCCCTGGAAGGCATCCCCTCTTTCGTCTCCAACATTATCGGTAGCCTTACTTGGAGCTATATTTTCATTTGTCACATGATATGTATTTTGCTTGAAGCGTCATTATATTTTGTTAGGATTTGCTTGATGTTATTTATAATAATGTTTTCATCTTTATTTTCAATAAAAATGTCAAGGATAGCCTTTACCATGCTTATTTTCCAAGTCTACATGTTGTTGTTTCAAAACAGAAAGTTTATCGCTGTTGCAAAAATTCCCGAGAAAAGTCAGAATGTGATAAAATGTTGAAATGTTTTGCATAATAAGATCTGGTAAATTTTATACAGTGTGGTAAATTTTTCATAATTTTTGGAGTTAGGCAAGTATGATGAATCTTGCATTCTTTACAGAATGTACTGTTTTGGCAGATTGTTGTTATGCTTGCATTGTTTGCATATGTTTTCTTGTTTAATGATTCTATTTGAGGATAGGAGTATTAAATATGCGGAGGCATTTAGTAGGAAATGTTAAATAATAATTTTAGTGATTTTTTACAGTAGAGAATGATAAGGTTTTGCATGGATTTATACTAACTTATCTCACAAGTTCTTGTTGAGTTTTGTGTGGATGAAGTTTTTGAGATTTAGGGAAACTGTGATATGAGAGGAATTAAGGAGACACACTTGGGGATGCCAAAGGCATCCCAATTTAATATTCCAAGAAGTCTCAAGCATCTATGCTTGGGGATGCCCCGGTAGTCATCCCACCTTTCTTCTTCAACAATTACCGGTTAGTATCGGTTGATCCTAAGTTCTTGCTTCTTCACATGAGTTGCGCTATTCTTGGAATGCCATTTGATTTTGTTTAGCTTGGTATTTTGATAAAATGCGTAGGTATAAACTTTTATATAAGAGAGAGCCCTCACATAGCTACCTATTTACTTAACTACTTATCTGATCTTCACTTATATCTTTTTGGAGTAGTTTGTCAATTCTCTCATGCTTCACTTATATTATTTTGAGAGATGAAAAATTTTATGCTCATGTTCTTCACTTAAATTTGTTTGAGCTTGTTAAAAAGCAATTGCAAGATATGAAATTAGTCCCGAAGTGATAGATATCCAAGGAGGATATAATAAAAACTTTCATGTAGCTCACTTGATATGATAAGTTTGATTTCTTGCAATAGTTTTGCGACATGGAGATAATAATATGTGAGTCATGTTGGTGAGTAATTATGCTTTAGTAAGAATATTGGTGTTAAGGTTTGTGATTCCCTATGCAAGCAAGAAAGTCAATAGTTATGCAATGAAATTACATCCTACTGGTGGTGCATTATTCGGTCTTAGTTATGCTCAATGCTCGTTTATGTAAATTTTTGTTTCTTGGTTGGTTGCTTCTCAATCTATTTGCTAGCATCCATTTGTACTAAGTGGGAATACTACCTATGCATCCAAAATCCCTAAACCTAGTTTTGCCACATGAGTCCACCATACCTACCTATATGCGGAATTCTCGTGCCGTTCTAAGAAAATTTGTATGTGCCATCTCTAATTTTCAAAATAAAATTCATTTTTGTGTGATCTTGCCGCTCATGAAGCGGCAGAGGGTGGCACATATTTTCCATGCTAGATTTGTTATTCTCAAGATGAGTATTTATTCACTTGTCATTGCATGGGAGTACGGCAAGGTATTAGGGATGCCCAGTCCTGAAATGAAAAATGAATTTACTTTATGTTGTCAAATAATAAATTCCTTGGGGAGTGTTGGTATGGAGGGCACCCATGGATAGGACTAGCCATGGATTGTGAAAGAATGGTGGAAAAGGGAATAAACTTTATTTTCTGTTTGGGAACTGCCTATGATATATCTAGCATGGAAAGTGTTGGGAATTACCCAGTCGTTTTCGTTGACGGGAAAAGTATGCCTCCCAAAATCTTTTATCTCTCCATTTAAGCTTTGAGCTCTGGCACCTCAACAAATCCCTACTTCCCTCTGCGAAGGGCCTATCTATTTACTTTATGCAAAAAAAAAAATATTTGAGTCTCCATCTTCTCTTATAAAGCACCAACTAAGGGGCACTATGATCCTACTCGAGCATTGGATGTAGCTAATATGCGACTGATTTTCATGAATGGATCAATGATGGAGCATGACGGGCTAGGGATAGCTTTCTTTAGTGTTGATATTTTGAAAGACATGGTTGCTTGTTGATATGCTTGAGTATTGATGTCCTCATGTCTAATTGTAGACTATTGCTTTGAATCATTCAAGTCCAAATGTCCATGCTACAAAAGAAAGATTATACGATGAATATGATAGGTAACTTTCCACAACAAAAAATCCGTTTTCAATTGCTACTTATCATAATAAGTTTTATGAGAAAGAGTTGTTGTTATGATGCTAGGAAAAGTGATTGAAATTATCATTGATCAAACTTATGCACTTTTCTAGCATTCACACTTCATAAATTATATCTTTTATCATTTACCTACTCGAGGATGAGTACGAATTAAGCTTGGGGATGCTAATACGTCTACAACATATCTATAATTTATGAAGTATCCATGCCATGTTTACAACAATTTTATATAGTTTTGGTATGATTTGCATGGAACTAACCCGGACTAACGCTGTTTTCAGCAGAACTACAGTGGTGTTTTTTTTTGTGCAGAAATGGAAGTTCTCCAAATGAGCTGAAACTTTTTGCTAATTTTTTTTGGAACAAAAGAGACCCCCAAAGCTTCATGGAAGGACTAGAAGGTGAAGGAGTAGGGCACAAGACACCGGGGCGCATCTGGGCCCTTGTTCGTGCCCCGGTGGGTTATTCTCACCTCAAGGCCCATCTTAGCGTGAAACCAACGCCAAAAATTCCTATAAATAGAGAAACCATCAAGGGTAACCCTAGATGAGAAGTTCCGCCGTTGCAAGCCTCTATAGCCATGAAAAAACAATCTAGACCCTGTTCCATCACTCTGACGGAGGAGGAAATCATCGCCGGTGGCCATCTTCATCATCCCGGCGGCCACCATGATGAGGAGGGAGTAGTCCACCCTCAGGGCCGAGGGTTTGTACTAGTAGCTATGTGTTTAATCTCTCTCTCTCTCTCGTGTTCTTGAGATGTCACGAACTTGACGTATCGTGGGCTTTGTTAATATAGTTGGATCATATGGTGTTTGCCCCTCTCTTTCTTGTGATGAATTGAGTTTTCCCTTTGATATATTGTTTTACCGGATTGAATGCTTTGGTAGATTTGAGAGAACTTGATATATGTCTTTCATATGAATACCCATGGTGACAATGTGGTATTGTATTGATTCACTTGAGATATGTTTCGACACTCAACTCGCGGATTCCGGAGGTGATATTGGGGTAATCTATGCATAGGGGTTGATGCATGTTCTCGTCTTTTGTTTCTCCGGTAGAAATCTTGGGGCACTCTTTGAGGTTCTTTGTGTTGGATTGAGTATTATGATTCTGAATTTGCTTTGGTGTTATTTTAGTACGAACTCTTGATAGATCAATCGAAAAGAATATCTCAGTGTTATTTTAGTACGAACTCTTGATAGATCGATCGTAAAGAATAACTTGGTGTTATTTCAGTATGAACTCTTGGATAGATCGATCGGAAAGAATAGCTACAAACAATTTCTTCTTATGTTCTCCGCTAGATAGGAACTTTGGAGTGATTCTTCATCGCACGTTGAGGGATGGTTATATGATCCAATTATATTAGCATTGTTGAGAGATTGCACTAGCAAAAGTACGGATCCTAGGCCTTGTTTTCAAGCATTGCAATACTGTTTGTGCTCCATTTTATCAATTGCTACCTTTCTGTTTTTATTTATTCAGATTATAAAAATATATTTCTACCATCCATATTACACTTTTAACACCATCTCTTCGCCAAACTAGTGCATCTATACAGTTTGCCATTGTATTGGGTGTGTTGGGGACACAAGAGATTTCTTGTATTTGGTTGCAGGGTTGTTTGAGATAGACCATCTTCATCCTACGCCTCCAACGGATTGATAAACCTTAGGTCATCCACTTGAGGGAAAATTGCTACTATCCTACAAAACTCTGCGCTTGGAGGCCCAACATGAGTCTACAAGAATAAAGTTGCGTAGTAGACATTAGTGATCTTCACCACTTCCTATATTTCGCCTTTTTCTCTTGGCAAGCATCATGTGTTGGGGAAAGATCTAGACACATATATCCACTTGGATGTAGGTGATCATGAGTTATTATTGTTGACATTACCCTTGAGGTAAATAGTTGGGAGGCGAAATTATAAGCCTCTATCTTTCTCTGTGTCCAATCGAAGCTTTGATATCATAAGTACCACGTGAGTGTTAGCAATTATGAAAGACTAAAAGATGATTGAGTATGTGTATTTGCTAGACAAGCTCTTATATTGACTCTTTTCAATGTTATGATAAATTACAGTTGCTTCAATGACTGAGATCATAGTTTGTTGGTTCTCAATAGAGTTCTTGATTCATACTTTATCTTGTGAACGAATTGTCACTTTAGCATAAGAAATTATATGCCAATATATGTTGTTGTTCTAAGGATGATCATGATGCCTTCATGTTCGTATTTTTTTCTATCGACACCTCTATCTCCAAAACATGTGGACATGATTATCGATTTTGAGAGACCTATTTTGGCACGTCCATTTTCAAAGAAGCTTGGGGGAGGTCTAAGCTTGGGGAAGTTGATACGTCCATTTTGCATGATGCTTTTATATCAATATTTATCACATTATGGACTATTATTTCACATTACGGTACAATACTTATGCCTTTTCTCTCTAATTTTACAAGATTACATGAAGAGAGAGAATGCCGGCAGCTGGAATTCTGGGCCTGAAAGGAGCAAATCTAAGAGACCTATTCTGCATAACTCCAAAAGTCCTGAAAATTTACAGAGAATTATTTTGGAATATATATAAAAAATGGGAGAAGAAAATTCAGAGGGGACCCACCAAGAGGCCACAATCCTGGTGGCGCGCCCTACCCCCTAGGTGTGCCCCTGTGGCTTATGGGCCCCCTGTCAGGTCTTCGGTGCCCATCTTTTTCTATATGGAGGGTTTTGACCTGTAAAAAAATTAGAGAGAAGCTTTTGGGATGAAGCGCCACTGTCTCGAGGCGGAACCTGGCTAGAAGCAATCTAGGGCTCCGGCGGCACTGTTCTGCAGGGGAAACTTCCCTCTGGGAGGAGGAATATCGAAGCCATCGTCATTACCAATGATCATCTCATCGAGAGGGGGTCAATCTCCATCAACATCTTCACCAGCACCATCTTCTCCCAAACCCTAGTTCATCTCTTGTATCCGATCTTCATCTCAAAACCCCATATTGGTGCCCGTGGGTTTCTAGTAGTGTTGATTACTCCTTGTAGTTGATGCTAGTTGGTTTATTTGGTGGAAGATCATATGTTCAGATCCTTAATGATATTTATTACTCCTCTGATTATGAACATGAATATGCTTTTTGAGTAGTTACGTTTGTTCCTGGGGACATGGAGAAGTCTTGTTATAAGTAATCATGTGAATTTGGTATTCATTCGATATTTTGATGAGATGTATGTTATATTTCCTCTAGTGGTGTTGTGTGAACATTGACTACATGACACGTAACCATTGTTTGGGCCTAGGTGAAGGCATTGGGAGGTTATAAGTAGATGATGGGTTGCTAGAGTGGCAGAAGCTTAAACCCTAGTTTATGTGTTGCTTCGTAAGGGGCTGATTTGGATCCACATGTATCATGCTATGGTTAGATTTATCTTAATTCTTCTTTCGTAGTTGCGGATGCTTGCGAGAGTGGTTAATCATAAGTGGGAGGCTTGTCCAGGTAAGGACAACACCCAAGCACCGGTCCACCCACATATCAAATTATCAAAGTAACGAACGCGAATCATATGAGCATGATGAAAACTAACTTGACAATAATTCCCATGTGTCCTCAGGAGCACTTTGCTTTATATAAGAGATTGTCCAGGCTTGTCCTTTGCTACAAAAAGGATTGGGTCACCTTGCTGCACCTTAGTTACACTTGTTACTTGTTACCCGTTACGAATTATCTTATCACGCAACTATCTGTTACCGAAAATTTCACTGCTTGCAGAGAATACCTTGCTGAAAACTGCTTGTCATTTCCTTCTGCTCCTCATTGGGTTCGACACTCTTACTTGTCGAGAGGACTACGATAGATCCCCTATACTTGTGGGTCATCACTCTCCCCTCTCGTTGTTATGCATCTCCTTGATAGATCTTGCATGTGCATAGAATTTTGTTTGTTTTCCATACAATGTTTCCCCAACACTTCATAGTTCGTAGGTTCGCCGTTGTCTAACAACATGACTTCCAGGACATGATTGTTGTACCACTCTGGTGCGGTATGTGTTCTGGTCGACCTATGAGGTTCAGTAGTCACTTGATTCAAAGTTTCATGATCATCATCATTAGCTTCTTTTCTAGTGGTGTAGGCATCACATGAATGCTTTTCTCTGATGTGCTACTTTCCAATTCGAGAGAAGGTACAACTACCTCATCAAGTTCTACTTTCTTCCCACTCACTTATTTCTAGAGAAACTCCTTCTCTAGAAATGACCCATTCTTAGCAACAAAGATCTTGCCTTCAGATCTATGGTAGAAGGTATACCCAATAGTTTCTTTAGGGTATACTATGAAGTCGCACTTCTCCGCTTTGGGTTCGAGCTTATTAGGCTGAAGCCTTTTGACATATGCGTCGCATCCCCAAACTTTAAGAAATGACAGCTTAGGTTTCTTGCCAAACCATAATTCATACGGTGTCGTCTTAACGGATTTAGATGGTGCCCTATTTAACGTGAATGCGGCTGTCTCTAATGCATAACCCCAAAATGATAAAGGCAACTCGGTAAGAGACATCATAGAATGCACCATATCTAATAAAGTACGGTTACGACGTTCGGACACACCATTATGGTGTGGTGTTCCAGGTGGCATGAGTTGTGAAACAATTCCACATTGTTTTATATGAAGGCCAAACTCGTAACTCAAATGTTCACCTCTGCGATCAGATAGTAGATGTTTTTTGTTGCGCTGATTCTCCACTTCATTATGAAATGCTTTGAACTTTCAAATGTTTCAGACTTGTGTTTCGTTAAGTAGATATACCCATACCTACTCAAATCATCTGTGAAGGTTGGAAAATAACGATACCTGCCGCGTGCTTCAACACTCATCGGACCGCATACATCGGTACGTATTATTTCCAATAAGTCATTAGCTCGCTCCATTGTTCCAGAGGACAGAATTTTAGTCATCTTACCAATGAGGCATGGTTCATAAGTATCAATGATTCATAATCAAGTGATTCAAAATTTCATCTGCATGGAGTTTCTTCACGCACTTTACACCAATATGACCTAAACGGCAGTGCCACAAGTATGTTGCACTATCATTTTCAACTTTGCATCTTTTGGCATCAATCCTATGAATATGTGTATCACTACAATTGAGATTCAATAAGAATAGACCATTCACTAAGGGTGCATGACCATAATAGATGTTACTCTTAAAGATAGAGCTACCATTATTCTCTAACTTAAATGAATAACCGTATCGCAATAAACAAGAACCAGATGTAACGTTCATGCTCAACATTGGCACCAAATAAAAATTATTGAGTGATAAAAGTAATATCGAAGGTAGATGTAGAGGTAGCGTGCCAACGGCGATCACATCAACCTTGGAACCATTTCCGACGCGCATCGCCACGTCGTCCTTGGTCAAACTTCGCTTATTCTATAGCTCCTGTTTTGAGTTACAAATATGAGAAAACGAACGAGTATCAAATACCATGCGCTATTACGGTCATTAGTAAGGAACACATCAATAACATGTATATCAAGTATACCTTTGTTAACTTTGCCATCCTTCTTATCTGCCAAGTACTTTGGGCAGTTCTGCTTCCAGTGACCATTTCCCTTGCAGTAGAAGCACTCAATTTCTGGCTTGGGTCCAACCTTGGTCTTCTTCACGGGAGCGAAAACTTGCTTACCGTTCTTCTTGAAGTTCCCTTTCTTTCCCCTGCCCTTTTTCTTAAAACCGGCGGTCATGTTAATCATCAACACTTGATGCTCTTTCTTGATTTCTACCTCCGCGGCCTTAAGCATCGCGAAGAGCTCAGGAATTGTTTTCTCCACCCATTGCATATTATAGTTCATCACGAAGTCTTTGTAGCATGGTGGCAGTGACTGAAGAACTCTATCAATAACACTCTAAGCCGGAAGATCAACTCCCAACTGAGTCAAGTGGTTGTGGTACCCAGACATTCTGAGTATGTGTTCACTGACAGAACTGTTCTCCTTCATCTTACAACTAAAGAACTTGTTGGAGACTTCATATCTCTCAACCTGGGCATTAGCTTGAAATATCAACTTCAGTTCTTGGAACATCTCATATGCTCCATGTCGTTCAAAACGCTTTTGAAGTCCTGGTTCCAAGCCGTAAAGCATGGCACACTGAACTATCGAGTAGTCATCAGATCGAGCCTGCCAGACATTCACAATGTCTGCATTAGCTCCTGCAGCAGGTCTGTCACCTAGCGATGCATCAAGGACATAATTCTTCTGTGTAGCAATGAGGATAATCCTCAAGTTACGGACCCAGTCAGTGTAATTGCTACCATCATATTTCAACTTAGCTTTCCCTGGGAATGCATTAAAATTCAAGGGAATGCCAGCACGGGCCATTGATCTACAACATAGATTTGCAAAGACTATTATGACTAAGTTCATGATAAATTTTAGTTCAATTTAATCAAATTACTAATGAACTCCCACTTAAATCAACATCCCTCAAGTTGTCTAAGTGATACGTGATCCAAATCAACTAGCCCATGTCTGATCATCACATGAGATGGGGTATTCTGCAATGGTGAACATCTCCATGTTGATCATATCTACTATATGACTCATGTTGGACCTTTTGGTCTCCAATGTTCCGAGACCATGTATGTACATGTTAGGCTTGTCAAGTTTAACCCAAGTCTGCATGTGCAAAACTGGCTTACACCCATTGTATGTGAACGTAGATTCTATCACACCCGATCATCACGAGGTGCTTCAAAACAACAAACTTTAGCAACAGTGCATACTCGGGGAGAACACTTTTATCTTGAAATTAAGTGAAGAGATCATCTTATAATGCTACCATCGTTCCAAGCAAAATAAGATGCATAAAGGATAAATATCACATGCAATTAAAATATGTACATGATATGTCCATCATCATCTTGTGCTTTTGATCTCCATCTCCAAAGCAACGACATGATATCCATCGTCACCGGCGCGACACCTTGATCTCCATCGTCACTGGCGCGACACCTTGATATCCATCGTCAAATTCGCTTCAACTAAAGTGGGAGAGACAGGCACCCGCCAGCCACCTTTATGCAAAACAAGTTGAATGTTAGTCGGTGGAACCGGTCTCATGTACGTGGACATGTAAGGTTGATCTGAGTCGCTTCATCCCACAATACCGTCGAATCAAAATAAGACATAGGTGGTAAGCAATATGAACATCACCACCCACAACTCCTTTGTGTTCCACTCGTGCATAGACCTGGCTCATGATGCCACTTTTGGGTAACGTTGCATGGAAAACAAAAAAATATACGCACACGCAAGATCTATCCATGGAGATGCATAGCTACGAGAGGGAGAGAGCATCTACATACCCTTGTAGATCGCTAAGCGTAAGCATTTATCAACGTGGTTGATGTAGTCTTACACCTTCCCGATCCATTCCGATCAAGCACCGAATGCATGGCACCTCCGCGTTCAGCACACATTCAACTTGATGACGTCATTGCCTTCTTCATCCAGCAAGAGGGGGAAGTAGTAAATGAGTTCCGGCAGCACGACGGCATGACGGCGGTGGTGGTGAAACTATTTCCGCAGGGCTTTGCCCAGCACAGTGGTTTTTGGACGGAGGATGATTTAGAGGGAGAGGGGGCGCCGACACACGGCTTGGGGATTCGTGGTGTGTGGCGCCCCCTCTACTCCTCACATATATATAGGTGGAGGGGGAGGGGAGGGAGCCCTAGGACGCGCCCCAAGGGGTCGGCGACTGCCCTAGGCGCCTGCCTAGCCGCGCCCCCTTCCATATTTGGTGCACGGGGGGAAGGAAAGGGGTTGGCTGCCCTAGGGGTCCCCCTCCTTACTTTGGCATGTGGGTAGGGGAGGTGGAGAGCCCCCAGCCCCCTGGTGGGCTGGTGCACCTCCCTCCTTAGCCCATAAGGCCCACCAAGTAGGTATAACCTATTGGTGGCCTCCCGGAACCCCTTCCGGCACTCCGATGGTAATCCGGTGCACTCCGAGACCTTTTCGAAACCCGAATATCTTCATCCTATATATCAATATTTACCTCTGGACCATTCCGGAGCTCCTCGTCATGTCCGTGATCTCATCCGGGACTCCGAACAACATTCGGTCACCAACACACATAACTCATATGGTACTATTGTCGGAAATATGCCCTAGAGGCAATAATAAAATGATTATTATTATATTTCCTTATTCATGATAATTGTCTATTATTCATGCTATAATTGTGTTATCCGGAAATCGTAATACATGTGTGAATACATAGACCACAACATGTCCATAGTGAGCCTCTAGTTAACTAGCTCGTTGATCAACAGATAGTCATGGTTTCCTGACTATGGACATTGGATGTCATTGATAACGGGATCACATCATTAGGAGAATGGTGTGATGGACAAGACCCAATCCTAAGCATAGCACAAGATCGTGTAGTTCGTTTGCTAGAGCTTTTGTAATGTCAAGTATCATTTCCTTAGACCATGAGATCGTGTAACTCCCGGATACCGTAGGAGTGCTTTGGGTGTACCAAACGTCACAACGTAACTGGGTGGCTATAAAGGTATACTACAGGTATCTTCGAAAGTGTCTGTTGGGTTGACACGGATCAAGACTGGGATTTGTCACTCCGTATGACGAAGAGGTATCTCTGGGCCCACTCGGTAATGCATCATCATAATGAGCTCAATGTGACCAAGTGGTTGGTCACGGGATCATGCATTATGTGACGAGTAAAGTGACTTGCCGGTAACGAGATTGAACGAGGTATTGGGATACCAATGATCGAATCTCGGGCAAGTAACGTACCGATTGACAAAGGGAATTGTATACGGGATTACTTGAATCCTCGACATCGTGGTTCATCCAATGAGATCATCGTGGAACATGTGGGAGCCAACATGGGTATCCAGATCCCGCTGTTGGTTATTGGCCGGAGAGCTGTCTCGGTCATGTCTGCATGATTCCCAAACCCATAGGGTCTACACACTTAAGGTTCGGTGATGCTAGGGTTATTAGGAAGACTTTAAGTGATTACCAAATGTTGTTCGGAGTCCCGGATGAGATCCCGGACGTCATGAGGAGTTCCGGAATGGTCCGGAGGTGAATATTTATATGTGGGAAGTTGTCATACGATCACCGGAAAAGTTCGGGGGCTTGTCGGTATTGTACCGAGGCCACCGGAGAGGTTCCGGGGGTCCACCGGGAGGGGCCACCTATCTCGGAGGGCCTCATGCGCTATAGTGGGCAGGGAACCATCCCCTAGAGGGCTGGGTGCAACCCCCCTTGGGCCCATGCGTCTAGGGTTTGGGGGGAACACTAGAGGGGGCGCCCCCTTGCTTGGGGGGCAAGCCCCCTCCACTTGGCCGCCCCCCCCCCCTCTAGATCTCATCTAGAGGGGGCCAGCCCCCTTCCCCCTTCCCCTATAAATAGAGGGGTGAGGGGAGGGCTGCACACCACATCCAAGGCGCAGCCCCTCCCCTCCCCAACACCTCTCCTCCTCTGTTAAGAGCTTGACGAAGCCCTGTCGGAGTACTGCCACTCCACCACCACCACGCCGTCGTGCTGCTGCTGGAGCTCTCTTCCTCAACCTCTCACTCCTCCTTGCTGGATCAAGGCGCGGGAGACGTCTCCGCTCTGTACGTGTGTTGAACACGGAGGTGCCGTCCGTTCGGCACTAGGATCTTCGGTGATTTGGATCACGACGTGTACGACTCCATCAACCCCGTTCTCTTGAACGCTTCCGCTCGTGATCTACAAGGGTATGTAGATGCACTCCTATCTCTCTCGTTGCTAGATGACTCCATAGATTGATCTTGGTGATGCGTAGAAATTTTTTTATTTTCTGCAACGATCCCCAACAATGGCATCATGAGCTAGGTCTATGCGTAGTTTCTATGCTCGAGTAGAACACAATTTTGTTGTGGGCGTAGATGTTGTCAAGTTACTTGCCACTGCTAGTCTTATCTTGTTTCGGTGGCATTGTGGGATGAAGCGGCCTGGACCGACCTTACACGTACGCTTAGGTGAGACAGGTTCCACCGACTGACATGCACTAGTTGCGTAAGGTGGCTAGCGGGTGTCTGTCTCTTCCACTTTAGTCGAATCGGTTTGGATGAAAAGGGTCCTTATGAAGGGTAAATATAAATTGGCATATCACGTTGTGGTTTTGACGTAGGTAAGAAACGTTCTTTCTAGAACCCTATTACAGCCACGTAAAAACATGCAACAACAATTAGAGGATGTCTAACTTGTTTTTGCAGCATATGCCTTGTGATGTGATATGGCCAAAAGGATGTGATGAATGATATATATGTGATGTATGAGATTGATCATGTTCTTGTAATAGGAATCACGACTTGCATGTCGATGAGTATGACAACCGGCAGGAGCCATAGGAGTTGTCTTAATTATTGTATGACCTACGTGTCATTGAATAACGCCATGTAATTACTTTACTTTATTGCTAAACCGTTAGCCATAGTAGTAGAAGTAATCATTGGCGTGACAACTTCATGAAGACACGATGATGGAGATCATGATGATGGAGATCATGATGACGGAGATCATGGTGTCATGCCGGTGACGATGATGATCATGGCACCCTGAAGATGGAGATCAAAAGGAGCAAAATGATATTGGCCATATCATGTCACTATTTGATTACATGTGATGTTTATCATGTTTTTCCATTTTATTTGCTTAGAACGACGGTAGTAAATAAGATGATCCCTCATAATAATTTCAAGAAAGTGTTCCCCCTAACTGTGCACCATTGCGAAAGTTCGTTGTTTCGAAGCACCACGTGATGATCGGGTGTGATAGATTCTAGCTTTCACATACAACGGGTGTAAGACAGATTTACACATGCAAAACACTTAGGTTGAGTTGACGAGCCCAGCATGTACAGACATGGCCTCGGAACACAAGAGACCGAAAGGTCGAACATGAGTCGTATAGAAGATACGATCAACATGAAGATGTTCATCGATGATGACTAGTCCGTCTCACGTGATGATCGGACACGGCCTAGTTGACTCGGATCATGGGTCACTTAGATGACTAGAGGGATGTCTATCTGAGTGGGAGTTCATTAAATAATTTGATTAGATGAACTTAATTATCATGAACTTAGTCTAAAACTTTTGCAATATGTCTTGTAGATCAAATGGCCCACGCTAATGTTGCCCTCAACTTCAACGCGTTCCTAGAGAAAACCAAGCTGAAAGACGATGGCAGCAACTACACGGACTGTGTCCGGAACTTGAGGATCATCCTCGTAGCTGCCAATAGAGCATATGTCCTAGATGCACCGCTAGGTGAAGCACCCGTTTTCCCCGCAACTCAAGACGTTAGGAATGCCTGGCAGTCGCGTGTTGATGACTACTCCCTCGTTCAGTGCGGCATGCTTTACAGCTTAGAACTGGGGCTCCAAAAGCGTTTTGAGCAACTTGGAGCATATGAGATGTTCGAAGAGCTGAAAATGGTTTTCCAAGCTCATGCCCGGGTCGAGAGATATGAAGTATCCGACAAGTTCTATAGTTGTAAGATGGAGGAAAATAGTTCTATCAGTGAGCACATACTCAAAATGTCTGGGTTGCACAACCGCTTGTCCCAGCTGGACATTAACCTCCCGGATGAGGCGGTTATTGACAGAATTCTTCAGTCGCTCCCACCTAGCTACAAGAGCTTTGTGATGAACTACAATATGCAGGGGATGGTGAAAACTATTCCTGATGTATTTTCAATGCTGAAATCAGCGGAGGTAGAAATCAAAAAGGAATATCACGTGTTGATGGTCAATAAAACCACTAGTTTCAAGAAAGGCAAGGGTAAGAAGAACTTCAAGAAGGATGGCAAGGGAGTTGCCGGGAAGAAGCCAAAGCATGGACCCAAACCTGAGACTGAGTGCTTTTATTGCAAGGGAAGCAGACAGTGGAAGCGGAACTGCCCAAGTACTTAGTGGACAAGAAGGCCGACAACACCAAAGGTATATGTGATATACATGTAATTGATGTGTACCTTACCAGTACTCGTAGTAGCTCCTGGGTATTTGATACCGGTGCGATTGCTCATATTTGTAACTCAAAATAGGAGCTGCGGAATAAGCGGAGACTGGCGAAGGACGAGATGACGATGCGCGTCGGGAATGGTTCCAAGGTCGATGTGATCGCCGTCGGCACGCTACCTCTACATTTACCTATGGGATTAGTTTTAAACCTCAATAATTGTTATTTAGTGCCAGCTTTGAGCATGAACATTGTATCTGGATCTCATTTAATACAAGATGGCTACTCATTTAAATCCAAGAATAATGGTTGTTCTATTTATATGAGAGATATGTTTTATGGTCATGCCCCGTTGGTCAATGGTTTATTCTTAATGAATCTCGAACGTGATGTTACACACATTCATAGTGTGAATACCAAAAGATGTAAGGTTGATAACGATAGTCCCACATACTTGTGGCACTGCCGCCTTGGTCACATTGGTGTCAAATGCATGAAGAAGCTCCATATGGATGGACTTTTGGAGTCTCTTGATTTCAAATCATTTGACACGTGCGAACCATGCCTCATGGGTAAAATGACCAAGACTCCATTCTCCGGAACAATGGAGCGAGCAACCAACTTATTGGAAATTATACATACTGATGTGTGCGGTCCAATGAGCGTTGAGGCTCGCGGTGGCTATCGTTATGTTCTCACTCTCACTGATGACTTAAGTAGATATGGGTATGTCTACTTGATGAAACACAAGTCTGAGACCTTTGAAAAGTTCAAGGAATTTCAGAATGAGGTAGAGAATCAACGTGATTGAAAAATAAAGTTCTTACAATCAGATCATGGAGGAGAATATTTAAGTCACGAATTTGGTACGCACTTAAGGAATGTGGAATCGTTTCACAACTCATGCCGCCTGGAACACCTCAGTGTAATAGTGTTTCCGAACGTCGTAATCGCACTATATTGGATATGGTGCGATCTATGATGTCACTCACCAATTTACCGCTATCATTTTGGAGATACGCTCTAGAGACAGCTACGTTCACTTTAAATAGGGCACCGTCTAAATCCGTTGAGACGACACCGTATGAATTATGGTTTGGGGAGAAACCTAAGCTGTCATTTCTAAAAGTTTGGGGATGCGATGCTTATGTCAAGAAACTTCAACCTGAAAAGCTCGAACCCAAGTCGGAAAAATGCGTCTTATTAGGATACCCTAAGGAAACCATTGGGTATACCTTCTACCTTAGATCCGAAGGCAAGATATTTGTTTCCAAGAACGGGTCCTTTCTGGAGAAAGAGTTTCTCTCGAAAGAAATAAGTGGGAGGAAAGTAGACCTCGATGAAGTACTACCTCTTGAACCGGAAAGTAGCGCAGCTCAGGAAGATGTTCTTGTGGTGCCTGCACCGACTAGAGAGGAAGTTAGTGATGATGATCAAGGTACTTAGGATCAAGTTGCTACTGAACTTCGAAGGTCCACAAGGACACGTTCCACACCAGAATGGTATGGCAACCCTGTCTTGGAAATCATGTTGTTAGACAACGGTGAACCTTCGAACTATGAAGAAGCGATGGCGGGCCCAGACTCCAACAAATGGCTTGAAGCCATGCAATCCGAGATAGGATCCATGTATGAAAACAAAGTATGGACTTTGACAAACTTGCCCGATGATCGGCGAGCGATAGAAAATAAATGGATCTTTAAGAAGAAGACGGACGCGGATGGCAATGTTACCATCTATAAAGCTCGACTTGTCGCTAAGGGTTATCGGCAAGTTCAAGGAGTTGACTACGATGAGACTTTCTCTCCCGTAGCGAAGCTGAAGTCCATCCGAATTATGTTAGCAATTGCCGCATACTATGATTATGAGATATGACAAATGGACGTCAAAACGGCATTCCTTAACGGCTATCTTAAGGAAGGATTGTATATGATGCAGCCGGAAGGTTTTGTCGATCCTAATAATGCTAACAAGGTATGGAAGCTCCAACACTCCATCTATGGGATGGTGCAAGCATCTCGGAGTTGGAACATTTACTTTGATGAAATGATCAAAGCGTTTGGGTTTATGCAGACTAATGGAGAAGCCTGCGTTTACAAGAAAGTGAGTGGGAGCTCTGTAGCATTTCTCATATTATATGTGGATGACATACTTTTGATGGGAAATGATATAGAACTTTTGGACGGCATTAAGGCCTACTTGAATAAGTGTTTTTCAATGAAGGACCTTGGAGAAGCTGCTTACATATTTGGCATCAAGATCTATAGAGATAGATCGAGACGCCTCATTGGTCTTTCACAAAGCACATCCTTGATAAGATATTGAAGAAGTTCAATATGGATCAGTCCAAGAAGGGGTTCTTGCCTGTGTTGCAAGGTGTGAAATTGAGCTCGGCTCAATGCCCGACCACGGCAGGAGATAGAGAAAAGATGAGTGTCATCCCTATGCCTCGGCTATAGGGTCTATTATGTATGCCATGCTGTGTACCAGACCTAATGTAAACCTTGCCGTAAGTTTGGTAGGAAGGTACCAAAGTAATCCCGGCACGGAACACTGGACAACGGTCAAGAATATCCTGAAGTACCTGAAAAGGACTAAGGATGTGTTTCTCATTTATGGAGGTGACGAAGAGCTCGTCATAAAGGGTTACGTCGATGCTAGCTTCGACATAGATCAGGATGACTCTAAGTCACAAACCGGATACGTGTATATTTTGAATGGTGGGGCAGTAAGCTGGTGCAGTTGCAAGCAAAGCATCGTGGCGGGATCTACATGTGAAGCAGAGTACATGGCAGCCTCGGGGGCAGCGCATGAAGCAATCTGGATGAAGGAGTTCATCACCGACCTAGGAGTCATACCCAATGCGTCGGGGCCGATCACTCTCCTCGGTGACAACACTGGAGCTATTGCCCTTGCCAAGGAGCCCAGGTTTCACAAGAAGACCAGGCACATCAAGCGTCGCTTCAACTCCATTCGTGAAAAAGTTCAAGATGGAGACATAGATATTTGCAAAGTGCATACGGATCTGAATGTCGCAGATCCGTTGACTAAACCTCTTCCGTGAGCAAAACATGATCAACACCAGAACTCTATGGGTGTTCGATTCATCATAATGTAACTAGATTATTGACTCTAGTGCAAGTGGGAGACTATTGGAAATATGCCCTAGAGGCAATAATAAAATGATTATTATTATATTTCCTTGTTCATGATAATTGTCTATTATTCATGCTACAATTGTGTTCTCCGGAAATCGTAATACATGTGTGAATACATAGACCACAACATTGTTGGGGAACGTAGTAGAAATTCAAAATTTTCCTACGAGTCACCAAGATCTATCTATGGAGAGACTAGCAACGAGGGGAAGGAGAGTGCATATACATACCCTTGTAGATCGCTAAGCGAAAGTGTTCAAGAGAACGGGGTTGAAGGACTCGTACTCGTCGTGATCCAAATCACCGGAGATCCTAGTGCCGAACGGACGGCACCTCCGCGTTCAACACACGTGCAGCCCGGTGACGTCTCCCATGCCTTGATCCAGCAAGGAGAGAGGGAGAGGTTCAGGAAGACTCCGTCCAGCAGAAGCACAACAGTGTGGTGGTGGTGGAGGAGCGTGGCAATCCTGCAGGGCTTCGCCAAGCACCACGAGATATGAGAAGAAAGAGAGGTAGGGCTGCGCCAACAGGAGAAGAAACTTCATGTGTTGGGCTACCCCTTTGCCTCCACTATATATAGGAGGAGAGGGGGGGCTGCGTCCCCACCTAGGGTTCCACCCTAGGGGCGGCGGCCAGCCCAAGATCCCATCTGGGGGGGCGGCCAAGGGGGGGGAGAGGGGAAACTTGCCCCCCAAGTTAGCTGGGTGCACCCCTCTCCCCAAACCCTAGGCGCCTTGGGCCCTTGTGGGGGGGCGCACCAGCCCACCTAGGGCTGGCCCCCTCCCACACTTGGCCCATGCTGCCCTCCGGGGATGGTGGCCCCACTTGGTGGACCCCCGGGACCCTCCCGGTGGTCCCGGTACATTACCGATAAAACCCGAAACTTTTCTGGTGACAAAAACAGGACTTCCCATATATAAATCTTTACCTCCGGACCATTCCGAAACTACTCGTGACGTCCGGGATCTCATCCGGGACTTCGAACAACATTCGGTAACCACATACAAACTTCCTTTATAACCCTAGCGTCATCGAACCTTAAGTGTGTAGACCCTACGGGTTCGGGAACCATGCAGACATGACCGAGACGTTCTCCGGTCAATAACCAACAGCGGGATCTGGATACCCATGTTGGCTCCCACATGTTCCACGATGATCTCATCGAATGAACCACGATGTCGAGGATTCGATCAATCCTGTATACAATTCCCTTTGTCTAGCGGTATTGTACTTGCCCGAGATTTCAATCTCGTTACCGTCAAATCTCTTTACTCCTTCTGTAACACATCATCCCATGATCAACCCCTTGGTCACATTGTGCACATTATGATGATGTCCTACTGAGTGGGCCCAGAGATACCTCTCCGTTTACATGGAGTGACAAATCCCAGTCTCGATTCGTGCCAACCCAACAGACACTTTCGGAGACACCCGTAGTGCACCTTTATAGCCACCCAGTTACATTGTGACATTTGGTGCACCCAAAGAATTCCTACGGTATCCGGGAGTTGCACAATCTCATGGTCTAAGGAAATGATACTTGACATTAGAAAAGCTTTAGCATACGAACTACGATCTTTGTGCTAGGCTTAGGATTGGGTCTTGTCCATCACATCATTCTCCTAATGATGTGATCCCGTTATCAACGACATCCAATGTCCATGGTCAGGAAACCTTAACCATCTATTGATCAACTAGCTAGTCAACTAGAGGCTTACTAGGGACATGGTGTTGTCTATGTACCCACACATGTATCTGAGTTTCCTTTCAATACAATTATAGCATGGATAATAAACGATTATCATGAACAAGGGAATATAATAATAACTAATTTATTATTGCCTCTAGGGCATATTTCCAACAGTCTCCCACTTGCACTAGAGTCAATAATCTAGTTCACATCGCCATGTGATTAACACTGATAGGCCACATCGCCATGTGACCAACATCCAAAGAGTTTACTAGTGTCACTAAACTAGTTCACATCACCATGTGATTAAGACTCAATGAGTTCTGGGGTTTGATCATGTTTTGCTTGTGAGAGAAGTTTTAGTCAATGGGTATGCAACATTCAGATCCGTATGTACTTTGCAAATCTCTAGGTCATATTGTATATGCTACTTCCACGCTCCACTTGGAGCTATTCCCAATGGTTGTTCCACTATACGTATCCAGTTTGCTACTCAGAGTCATTCGGATAGGTGTTAAAGCTTGCATCGACGTAACCCTTTACGCCGAACTCTTTATCACCTCCATAATCGAGAAACATTTCCTTATTCCTCTAAGGATAATTTTGACCATTGTCCAATGATCGCTCCTGGATCATTCTTGTACCCCTTGACTGTCTCATGGCAAGGCACACTTCCGGTGCGGTACACAGCATAGCATACTATAGAGCCTACGTCTAAATCATAGGGGCCGACCTTCGTCCTTTCTCTCTCTTCTGCCGGGTTCGAGCTTTAACTCTTAACTTCATACCTTACTACTCAGGCAAGAACTCCTTCTTTGACTAATCCATCTTGAACACCTTCAAGATCATGTCAAGGTATGTGCTCATTTTAAAAGTACCATTCAGTGTTTCTGATCTATCCTCATAGATCTTGATGCTCAATGTTCAAGTAGCTTAATCCAGGTCTTCCATTGAAAAACACTTTTCAAATAACCCTATATGCTTTCCAGAAATTCTACATCATTTCCAATCAACAATATGTCAACGACATATACTCATCAGAAATGCTATAGTGCTCCCACTCACTTCTTTGGAAATACAAGTTTCTCATAAACTTTGTATAAACCCAAAATCTTTGATCATCTCATCAAAGCATACATTCCAACTCCGAGATGCTTACTCCAGTCCTTAGAAGGATTGCTGGAGCTTTGCATATTTGTTAGCGTCTTTCAGGATTGTCAAAAACCTTCTGGTTGTATCACATACAACCTTTCCTCAAGAAAACTGTCAAGGAAACAATGTTTTGACATCCTATATGCAAGATTTCATAAATAATGCAGTAACTGCTAATCCAATTCCAACAGACTCTTAGCATCGCTAGGAGTGAGAAAGCCTCACCATAGTCAACTCCTTGAACTTGTCGAAAAACATCTTTAACGACAAGTTGATCATTGTCTGTCTTCCTTTTAAAATCCATCTTTACCCAACGGCCTTACGACCATCAAGTATTTCTTCCAAAGTCATGGATCCTCTCTCGGATTTTATGGCCTCGAGCCATTCGTCGGAGTCCAGGTCCACCATCGCTTCTCCATAGCTCGTAGGTTCATTGTTGTCTAGCAACATGACCTCCAAGAGAGGATTGCATACCACTCTGAAGTAGTACACGTCCTTGTCGACCCACGAGGTTCGGTAGTGACTTGATCTGAAGCATCATGATCACTATCATCAGCTTCCGCTTCAATTGGTGTAGGTGCCACATGAACAACTTCCTGTGCCCTGCTACACACTGGTTGAAGTGATGGTTCAATAACCTCATCAAGTCTCCATCATCCTCCCACTCAATTCTTTCGAGAGAAACTTTTCCTCGAGAAAGGACCCGTTTCAAGAAACAGTTACTTTTGCTTCCGGATCTGAGATAGTAGGTATACCCAACTGTTTGGGGTGTCCTATGAAGATGCATTTTTATCTGCTTTTGGTTCGAGCTAATCAACCTGAAACTTTTTCACATAAGCGTCGCAGCCCCAAACTTTTAAGAAACGACAACTTAGGTTTCTCCAAACCATAGTTCAAACGGTGTCGTCTCAACGGAATTACGTGGTGCCCTATTAAAGTGAGTGTGGTTGTCTCTAATGCCTAACCCATGAACGATAGTGGTAATTCGATAAGAGACATCATGGTATGCACCATATCCAATAGGGTGCAACTATGATGTTCGGACACACCATCACACCATGGTGTTCCAGGCGGTATTAATTGTGAAACAATTTCCACAATGTCTTAATTGTGTGCCAAAGCTCGTAACTCAGATACTCATCTCTATGATCATATCATAGACATTTTATCCTCTTGTCACGATGATCTTTAACTTCACTCTGAAATTACTTGAACCATTCAATAATTCAGACTTGTGTTTCATCAAGTAAATATACTCAACATCTACTTGAATCATCTGTGAAGTAAGAACATAACGATATTCACTGCATGCCTCAGCACTCATTGGAATGCACACATCAAAACGTATTACTTCCAACAAGTTGCTTTCTTGTTCCATCTTACTGAAAACGAGGCTTTTCAGTCATCTTGCCCATGTGGTATGATTTGCATATCTCAAGTGATTCAAAATCAAGTGAGTCCAAACGATCCATCTGCATGGAGTTTCTTCATGCGTATACACCAATAGACATGGTTCGCATGTCTCAAACTTTTCAAAAATGAGTGAGTCCAAAGATCCATCAACATGGAGCTTCTTCATGCGTTTTACACCTATATGACTTACATGGCAGTGCCACAAGTAAGTGGTACTATCATTACTATCTTATATTATTTGGCATGAAAATGTGTATCACTATGATCGAGATTCGATAAACCGTTCCTTTAGGTGCAAGACCATTGAAGGTATTATTCAAATAAATAGAGTAACCATTATTCTCCTTAAATGAATAACTGTATTGCGATAGACATAATCCAATCATGTCTATGCTCAACGCAAACACCAAATAACAATTATTTAGGTTTAACACCAATCTCGATGGTAGAGGGAGCGTGCGATGCTTGATCACATCAACCTTGGAAACACTTCCAACACATATCGTCAGCTCACCTTCAGCTAGTCTCCGTTTATTCCGCAGCTTTTATTTTGAGTTACTAACACTTAGCAACCGAACCGGTATATAATACCTTGGTGCTACTAGGAGTACTAGTAAAGTACACATTAACATAATATATATCCAATATACTTTTATCGACCTTGCCAGCCTTCTCATCTACCAAGTATCTAGGGTAATTCTGCTCCAGTGGTTGTTCCCCTTATCACAGAAGCACTTAGTCTCAGGTTTGGGTTCAACCTTGGGTTTCTTCACTGGAGCAGCAACTGATTTGCATATCATGAAGTATCCCTTCTTGCCCTTGCCCTTCTTAAAACTAGTGGTTTCACTAACCATCAACAATTGATGCTCCTTCTTGATTTCTACTTTCGCGGTGTCGAACATTGCGAATATTTCAAGGATCATCATATCTATCCCTGATATGTTATAGTTCATCACGAAGCTCTAGCAGCTTGGTGGCAATGACTTTGGAGAAACATCACTATCTCATCTAGAAGATCAACTCCCACTCGATTCAAGTGATTGTTGCATTCAGACAATCTGAGCACAACCTCAACGATTGAGCTTTTCTCCCTTAGTTTGCAGGCTAATAAAATCGTCGAAGGTCTCATACCTCTTGACGTGGGCACGAGCCTGAAATCCCAATTTCTGCCCTCGAAACATCTCACATATTCCGCGACGTTTCGAAATTGTCTTCGGTGCCTCAACTCTAAACCGTTTAACATTACTGAACTATCACGTAGTTATCAAAACGTGTGTGTCAGATGTTCGTAACATCTACAGACGACGTTCGAGGTTCAGCACACTGAGCGGTGCATTAAGGACATAAGTCTTCTATGAAGCAACGAGGACAATCCTCAGTTTACGGACCTAGTCCACATAATCGCTACTATCAACTTTCAACTAAATTTTCTCTAGGAACATATCTAAAACAGTAGAACTAAAGCGCGAGCTACGACATAATTTGCAAAGGGCTTTTGACTATGTTCAGGATAATTAAGTTCATCTAATGAACTCCCACTCAGATAGACATCCCTCTAGTCATCTAAGTGATTACATGATCCGAGTCAACTAGGCCGTGTCCGATCATCACGTGAGACGGACTAGTCATCATCGGTGAACATCTTCATGTTGATCGTATCCTCCATACGACTCATGCTTGACCTTTCGGTCTCTTGTGTTCCGAGGCCATGTCTGTACATGCTAGGCTCGTCAAGTTAACCTAAGTGTTTCGCGTGTGTAAATCTGGCTTACACCCGTTGTATGTGAATGTTAGAATCTATCACACGCGATCATCATGTGGTGCTTCGAAACAACGAACTTTCGCAACGGTGCACAGTTAGGGGGAACATTTTCTTGAAATTTTAATGAGGGGTCATCTTATTTACTACCGTCTTTCTAAGAAAATAAGATGTATAAACATGATAAACATCACATGCAATCAAATAGTGACATGATATGGCCAATATCATTTTGCTCCTTTTGATCTCCATCTTCGGGGCTCCATGATCATCATCGTCACCGGCATGACACCATGATCTCCATCATCATGATTTCCATCATCGTGTCTCCATGAAGTTGTCTCGCCAACTTATTACTTCTACTACTATGGCTATCGGTTAGCAATAAAGTAAAGTAATTACATGGCGTTGTTCAATGACACGCAGGTCATACAATAAATAAAGACAACTCCTATGGCTCCTGCCGGTTGTCATACTCATCGACATGCAAGTCGTGATTCCTATTACAAGAACATGATCAATCTCATACATCACATATCATTCATCACATTCTTTTTGGCCATATCACATCACATAGCATACCCTGCAAAAACAAGTTAGACGTCCTCTAATTGTTGTTTGCATGTTTTACGTGGCTGCTATGGGTTTCTAGCAAGAACGGTTCTTACCTACGCAAGAACCACAACGTGATATGTCAATTGCTATTTACCCTTCATAAGGAACCTTTTCATCGAATCCGATCCGACTAAAGTGGGAGAGACTGGCACCCGCTAGCCACCTTATGCAACAAGTGCATGTCAGTCGGTGGAACCTATCTCACATAAGTGTACGTGTAAGGTCGGCCCGGGCCGCTTCATCCCACAATACCGTCGAAACAAGATTGGAATAGTAACGGTAAGCATATTGAACAAAATCAACACCCACAACTACTTTGTGTTCTACTCGTGCACAGAATCTACGCAATAGACCTAGCTCATGATGCCACTGTTGGGGAACGTAGCAGAAATTCAAAATTTTCCTACGAGTCACCAAGATCTATCTATGGAGAGACTAGCAACGAGGGGAAGGAGAGTGCATCTACATACCCTTGTAGATCGCTAAGCGGAAGCGTTCAAGAGAACGGGGTTGAAGGAGTCGTACTCGTCGTGATCCAAATCACGGGAGATCCTAGTGCCGAACGGACGGCACCTCCGCGTTCAACACATGTGCAGCCCGGTGACGTCTCACATGCCTTTATCCAGCAAGGAGAGAGGGAGAGGTTGAGGAAGACTCCATCCAGCATCAGCACAACGGTGTGCTGGTGGTGGAGCAGCTTGGCAATCCTGCAGGGCTTCACCAAGAACCGCGAGATATGAGGAGAAAGAGAGGTAGGGCTGCGCCAACAGGAGAAGAAACTTTGTGTGTTGGGCTGCCCCTTTGCCTCCACTATATATAGGGGGAGAGGGGGGGCTGCGCCCCCACCTAGGGTTCCACCCTAGGGGCGGCGGCCAGCCCAAGATCCCATCTAGGGGGCGGCCAAGGGGGGGAGAGGGGAAACTTGCCCCCCAAGTTAGGTGGGTGCGCCCCTCTCCCCAAACCCTAGGCGCCTTTGGCCCTTGTGGGGGGGGGGCGCACCAGCCCACCTGGGGCTGGCCCCCTCCCACACTTGGCCCATGCTGCCCTCCGGGGATGGTGGCCCCACTTGGTGGACCCTCGGGACCCTCCCGGTGGTCCCGGTACGTTACCGATAAAACCCGAAACTTTTTCGGTGACCAAAATAGGACTTCCCATATATAAATCTTTACCTCCGAACCATTCCAGAACTCCTCATGATGTCCGGGATCTCATTCGGGACTTCGAACAACATTCGGTAACCACATACAAACTTCCTTTATAACCCTAGCATCATCAAACCTTAAGTGTGTAGACCCTACGGGTTCGGGAACCATGCAGACATGACCGAGACGTTCTCCGGTCAATAACCAACAGCGGGATCTGGATACCCATGTTGTCTCCCACATGTTCCACGATGATGTGATCGGATGAACCATGATGTCGAGGATTGGATCAATCCCGTATACAATGCCCTTTGTCTAGCGGTATTGTACTTGCCCGAGATTTGACCGTCGGTATGTCGGTACCTTGTTCAATCTCGTTACCGGCAAGTCTCTTTACTCCTTCCATAACACATCATCCCGTGATCAACCCCTTGGTCACATTGTGCACATTATGATGATGTCCTACCGAGTGGGCCCAGAGATACCTCTCCGTTTACACGGAGTGACAAATCCCAGTCTCGATTCGTGCCAGCCCAACAGACACTTTCGGAGACACCCGTAGTGCACCTTTATAGCCACCCAGTTACGTTGTGACGTTTCGTGCACCCAAAGCATTCCTACGGTATCCGGGAGTTGCACAATCTCATGGTCTAAGGAAATGATACTTGACATTAGAAAAGCTTTAGCATACGAACTACGATCTTTGTGCTAGGCTTAGGATTGGGTCTTGTCCATCACATCATTCTCCTAATGATGTGATCCCGTTATCAACTAAATCCAATGTCCATGGTCAGGAAACCTTAACCATCTATTGATCAACTAGCTAGTCAACTAGAGGCTTAATAGGGACATGGTGTTGTCTATGTACCCACACATGTATCTGAGTTTCCTTTCAATACAATTATAGCATGGATAATAAACGATTATCATGAACAAGGAAATATAATAATAACTAATTTATTATTGCCTCTAGGGCATATTTCCAACAAACATGTCCATGGTGAGCCTCTAGTGGACTAGCTCGTTGATCAACAGATAGTCCTGGTTTCCTGACTATGGACATTGGATGTCATTGATAACGGGATCACATCATTAGGAGAATGATGTGATGGACAAGACCCAATCCTAAGCATAGCACAAGATCGTGTAGTTCGTTTGCTAGAGCTTTTCTAATGTCAAGTATCATTTCCTTAGACCATGAGATCGTGTAACTCCCGGATACCGTAGGAGTACTTTGGGTGTACCAAACATCACAACGTTACTGGGTGGCTATAAAGGTATACTACAGGTATCTTCGAAAGTGTCTGTTGGGTTGACACGGATCGAGACTGGGATTTGTCACTCCATACGACGAAGAGGTATCTCTGGGCCCACTCGGTAATGCATCATCATAATGAGCTCAATGTGACCAAGTGGTTGGTCACGGGATCATGCATTACGTGACGAGTAAAGTGACTTGCCAGTAACGAGATTGAACGAGGTATTGGGATACCGACGATCGAATCTCGAGCAAGTAACATACCGATTAACAAAGGGAATTGTATACGGGATTACATGAATCCTCGACATCGTGGTTCATCCGATGAGATCATCATGGAACATGTGGGAGCCAACATGGGTATCCAGATCCCGCTGTTGGTTATTGGCTGGAGAGCTGTCTCGGTCATGTCTGCATGATTCCCGAACCCGTAGGGTCTACACACTTAAGGTTCGGTGACGCTAGGGTTATTAGGAAGACTTTAAGTGATTACCAAATGTTGTTCGGAGTCTCGGATGAGATCCCGGATGTCACAAGGAGTTCCGGAATGGTCCGAAGGTGAAGATTTATATGTGGCAAGTTGTCATACGGTCACCTGAAAAGTTCGGGGGCTTGTCGGTATTGTACCGGGGCCACCGGAGGGGTTCCGGGGGTCCACCTGGAGGGGCCACCTCTCTCGGAGGGCCTCATGGGCTGTAGTGGGCAGGGAACCAACCCCTAGAGGGCTGGGCGCACCCCCCCCCCTTGGGCCCATGCGCCTAGGGTTTGGGGGGAACCCTAGAGGGGGCGCCCCCCTTGCTTGGGGGGCAAGCCCCCTCCCCTTGGCCTCCCCCCCTCTAGATCTCATCTAGAGGGGGTCGGGCCCCTTCCCCCTTCCCCTATAAATAGAGGGGCGAGGGGAGGGCTGCACACCACATCCATGGTGCAGCCCCTCCCCTCCCCAACACCTCTCCTCCTCCGTTAAGAGCTTGGCGAAGCCCTGCCGGAGTACTGCCTCTCCACCACCACCACGCCGTCGTGCTGCTGCTGGAGCGCTCTTCCTCAACCTCTCCCTCCTCCTTGCTGGATCAAGGTGCGGGAGACGTCTCCGCTCCGTACATGTGTTGAACGCGGAGGTGCCGTCCGTTCGGCACTAGGATCTTCGGTGATTTGGATCACGACGTGTACGACTCCATCAACCCCGTTCTCTTGAACGCTTCCGCTCGTGATCTACAAGGGTATGTAGATGCACTCCTATCTCTCTCGTTGCTAGATGACTCCATAGATTGATCTTGGTGATGCGTAGAATTTTTTTATTTTCTGCAGCGATCCCCAACAACTATATCATCAATGAACGTTAAGCGCATAGACCCTACGGGTTCGAGAATAATGTAGATACGACCGAGATGCTTCTCCGGTCAATAACCAATAGCGGGACCTGGATTCCCGTATTAGTTCCTACATGTTCTACAAAGATCTTTATCGGTCGAACCTTTATTACAACATACGTAGTTCTCATTGTCTGTCGGTATATTACTTGCCCGAGATTCGATCGTCGGAATCTCCATACCTAGTTCAATCTCATTACTGGCAAGTCTCTTTACTTGTTCTGTAATACATCACCTTGTAACTAACTCCTTAGTCACTTTGCTTGCAAGCTTGTTGTGATGTTGTGTTACCGAGAGGGCCCAGAGATACCTCTCCATCATACGTTGTGACAAATCCCAATCTCGATTCACGCCAACTCAATAGACACCTTCAGAGATACATGTAGAGCAACTTTATGATCAACCAGTTATGAAGTAACTGTTTGATAGCACACAAGGTATTCCTTCAGTATCCGGGAGTTGCATGATCTCATGGTCAAAGGAATATGTATTTGACATTAAGAAAGTGGTAGAAAAATTGAATGATCACATGCTATGCTCACGGATGGGTCTTGTCCATCACATCATTCTACCAATGATGTGATCCCGTTATCAAATGACAACTCTGGTCTATGGTTAGGAAACCTTAACCATCTTTGATCAACGTGCTAGTCAAGTAGAGGCTCAGTAGGGACACAGTATTTGTTTATGTATCCACACATGTATTTAAGTTTCCAGTCAATACAATTCTAGCATGAATAACCTTTATCATGATTAAAGAAATATAATAATAACCACTTTATTATTGCGTCTAGGGCATATTTCCAACAACTTCTATTGTATTGATTGTGATGTACTACAAAGTACAAATTGATCTACCTCGAGATTGTATGTGATTGGATGATTCTCTACCCTATGGTCTAAAACCCCTCACCTTAAATAGACACTAGGGGCACCTAGGGTTATGATGACCCACAAGTATATGGGGACAATTGTAGCCTTTTCGATAAGTAAGAATGTTGAACCCAACGAGGAGCAGAAGGAAATGACACGTGGTTTTCAGCAAGGTAATCTTTGCAAGTGCTAAAATTGTAAGTAGCGGGGTAGTTTGATAGAAAGATAATTTGTAACGATAGTAGTAACAAAAGTGAAGAAAGGTATTCCAATCCTTTTGAGGCAAAGGACAGGCCAAAACGGTCTCCTATGTTAAGCAAAGTGTTCTTGAGGGTACACGGGAATTTCATCTAGTCACTTTCATCATGTTGGCTTAATTCGTGTTCGCTACATTGATAATTTGATATGTGGGTGGACCGGTGCTTAGGTGTTGTTATTACTTGAACAAACCTCTTACTTATGATTAACCCTCTCGCAAGAATTCTCAACTACGAGAAAAGTATTAAGAATAAATTCTAACCATAGCATTAAACTTTTGGATCCAATCGGTCCCTTAAGGAATAGCGCATAAACTGGGGTTTAAGCTTATGTCACTCTCGCAACCCATCATCTAATAACTACTCCAAAATGCATTCCCTTAGGCCCAAATATGGTGAAGTGTCATGTAGTCGACGTTCATATGACACCACTAAGGGGATCACACCATACATATCATCAAATTATCGAATGCATATCAAGTTCACATTATTACTTGCAACATGATTTCTCCCGTGACCTCAAGAACGAAAGTAACTACTCACAAATGACAATCATGCTCAAGATCAGAGGGGTATTAAATAGCATAATGGATATGAACATATGATCTTCCACTAAATAAACCATATAGTAATCAACTACAAGATGTAATCAACACTACTAGTCACCCACAAGCACCAATATATAGTTCCAGTACAAAGATTGAACACAAGAGATGAACTAGGGTTTGAGAGGAGTTGGTGTTGTTGAAGATGTTGATGAAGATAGCCCTCCCCAAGATGGGAGAGTTGTTGGTGATGATGATGACGATGATTTCCCACTCCGGGAGGGAAGTACCCCCAGAGGGCAAAAATGCTCATGCCCAAGTTCCGCCTCGAGACGGTGGCGCTTCGTCCCAAAAGTCCTATCCTTATTTTTTTCTAGGTCAAAATGACTATATATTAGAAGACGGGCACCGGAGGTGGGTCGAGGGGGGCAGCACCCACCAGGGTGTGCCTGGGTCTCCAGGCGCGCCCAGGTGGGTTGTGCCCACCTGGTGGCCCCATCTGGTACTTATTTGCTCCAATATTTATTAAATATTCCATAAAAGTTCCTTGTGAAGTTTCAGCTCATTTGGAGTTGTGCAAAATAGGTAGCTTGACATAGCTTTTTCAGGTTCAGATTTCCAGCTGCCAGAATTCTCCCCCTTTGTGTATACCTTGCATATTATAAGAGAAAAGGCATTAGAATTACTCCAAAAAGCATTATTATACAATAAAACAACATAAATAATAGTAGAAAAACATGATGCAAAATGGACGTATCAACTCCCCCAAGCTTAGACCTCGCTTGTCCTCAAGCAAAAACCGAAATCGAAAAACATGTCCACATGCTTAGAGAGAGAGGTCTCGATAAAAACAAAAATACGACATAGAAGCATCATGTAACTTATTATAACAGCAACAAAATTTAACATAAAACTTTTATCATAGACTTCTCATGAACAAGTGACAATTCTTCACAACATCAAAGTATAAAGCATAAACTCTATCGGAAACCAAAAACTATGTTCTCAGTCAACTTTGCAACTGCAATTCATCATCTTTTCACGAAGGTCACGTATTGGAGCCTTTAGGCAAGTCCACATACTCAATCATCATTTAGTCGTCTATGATTGCTAACACTCACCGCATACACATGAGAAAAACGTTTCAACTGGACACAAAGAAAGATAGGGGCTTATAGTTTGGCCTCCCAACGCATTCACCTCAAGGGTGATGTCAACAATAATAACTCATGCTACCCATATTCAACTGGATATATGTGCCTAGATCTTTCCTCACCACATCATGCTTGCTAAAGGAGAAAATAAAAAGGAATAGAGAGAAGAACTTTGACTCTTGCGTGAAAGTAATATGTGAAAGTAAAAGATAGGCCCTTCACAGAGGGAAGCAGAGATTGCCATGCGCTTTTTTTGTATGCTCAACCCCTTAGTGCAAGAGAACGTCATGTTATATTGCCCCTTGTGATGGCAACCCTTATTATGCAGTCTGACGCTTTTATTCTTCATCATCACAAGTTCGTACAACCCTCAATTTTCCCTTAGACTAAATGATCTCACATTTTTAGAAGCAAATTTTATTGCCCTTTTAGCATCGATGACAACTTACTTGAAGGATCTTACTCAATTCATAGGTAGGTATGGTGGACTCTCAAACAAGATTTGGGTTTAAGGGTTTTGGATGCACAAGTAGTATCTCTACTTAATGCGGAGTTTTTTGCTAGCAAAGATAGGGGCAAGCACCACATGTTGAAGGATCTATGACAATATAACTTCTATGTGAATATAAACAAACATAAGTCATTATGTTGTCTTCCTTGTCCAACGTCAACAATTTTGGCATATAATATTTTGATGGGTGCTCACAATCACAAAAGATTTCCAGGATAGTGTATTTGTATGTGAATCTTCTCTTCCCTTATTAATTCTTTCATGAGTTGCATCATTGACCAATACTATGTTTGTCAATCTACAATAAAATTTACTACCTACACTTCTCCTTGTGTAATGTCATCACTTACCATAAGGTTAGCATATGATCTTTTTCATTTATTTCCGTTATTTTTATTGAAACAAGAGAGTAAAGAAGGCAAAACTCAAACTAAACTTTATTATATATCTCGCACACAATTACAATGATTGATCACTAAGCAAACTCTCAAAGAGAAAGGATCAAACTAAACTTTTATTCATCTAATAGCAAAAGATAACCATGGATCGAACTAACAAAGTATAGGCAAAAGATAGTGGAGATGATACTATATCAGGGCACCTCCCCCAAGCTTGGAGAAAGCCAAGGGGAGTGCCCATACCCGATACTGAGTTTTCTTTTGGTGGTGATGTAGAAGTAATCTGGTCCTTAAGGACCAAGAGACTCTCCAATCTTCGGATGATGCTCTGAAGGGAAGGGATGTGCTTCAGATGCAGAATATTTTCATGACTTAGATACTTATTTTGTATATAAACTATTTAAATGATCCCGAAGGCTGCAATCTCAGTGGGGGTAAGATGAGCATAGTAGGGTTTAAGGATATCTTCCTCTTCCTCTTCCTCATCGGCGGGCAAGGCATGCTCAACCATCAGCACTTGATCTCCGGTGGCCTCCTTGCTCTTGTCCTCCATAGCTGCTCCAACGGTGTTTTCCCTCTTCAGCTTGATCTTCACCAAGCAAGCATCCTCTTCCATATGGTTAGAAGAAGAACAAGACATGATTCCTGGCTCAGCAGATCTGACAGAGAAATAGCGAGAAAAAGAAAACAGGAGATTTCTCCGTGATACAGAGGTCAACAGGTTCAGGAGGTATATAAAGATTTTTTATCTTGGGGAACAAGTAGAACGGAAGAAAAATGGAGTCTGGAAAGTACCCGAGGTGGGCACAACCCACTGGGGCGCGCCCTGGTGTATCGTGCCCACAATGGTCACTTTCCTGGAAGTTTCTTATGTTCCTAATTTTTTTAAATATTTCAAGACTGACAAAAAAATTGTGGATTTTTTGGACTCCATTTACTTACCGTATCATGTGCCTCCCTTTTTTCATGATTCTAGAGTGTTCTGAAAGGTTTCCTTTATGCGTTCTTCCGGTGTCAAAGTTTGGATGATATTTCTTTCAACATTAATGGGTGTACCTAAGATATAGTGTTTTATTCGTTGCCCATTGACAACCATCGGGTTAGTACCTTCGCCATTATTTATTTTGATAGCTCCGGATCGATAGACCTCCTCAATGACATAAGGTCCTTCCCATTTGGAGAGGAGTTTTCCTGCAAAGAAACTGAAATGAGAGTTGTACAAAAGAACATATTCTCCAACTTTGAACTCACGCTTTTGGATTCTTTTGTCATGCCATCTTTTAACTTTTTCCTTGAATAATTTTGCATTTTCATAGGCCTGGGTTCTCCACTCATCTAATGAGCTAATATCAAATAGCCTCTTTTCACCAGCAAGTTTGAAATCATAATTGAGTTCTTTAATTGCCCAGTATGCTTTATGTTCTAACTAGAGAGGCAAAAATGACAAGCTTTTCCATAGACCATTTTATATGGAGACATACCATAGGATTTTTATAAGATGTTCTATAAGCCCAAAGTGCATCATCTAATTTCTTAGACCAATTCTTCCGGGACCTATTGATAGTCTTTTGTAAGATTAGTTTTATTTATCTATTGCTAAGGTCAACTTGACCACTAGACTGAGGATGATAAGGTGATGCAATTCTATGGTTAACACCATACTTAGCAAGCATTTTACGGAAAGCACCATGAATAAAGTGTGAACCACCATCAGTCATTAAATATCTAGAGACTCCAAACCTTGGGAAAATAACTTCCTTAAGCATTTTAATAGAGGTGTTCTGATCAACACTACTAGTTGGAATAGCTACTACCCACTTAGTAACATAATCAATAGCAACCAAAATATGTTTATAACCATTAGAGGAAGTAAAAGGTCCCATGAAATCAAATCCCCAAACATCAAATGGTTCAACTGGAAGTGAATAGTTCATAGGCATTTCTTGACGCTTACCGATATTACCTATTCTTTGACATTCATCACAAGACGAGACAAACTTATGGGAATCCTTGAAGAGAGTAGGCCAATAAAAATGAGAGTGCAATACCTTATGGGCGGTTCTTGTAAGTGCATCTAGTGCCCCTTAGTGATTTTGTAGGTTAAGGGACTAATGCGTTTGTGAGTGTACACATGTCTATAAGTCTATGAGGAGTTTGATATTTACAGAGAAAGTCGACCCCTAAAAATGTATATCTTTGACTGAAGATTTTGGTATTCCTAAAGACTTTCATGAAGACTTTGAAAGTGAAGAAATTGGTGTGTCCGTGAAGACTTGATATTCATGCGAGGAATATGAAGCTTGAAGACTTCCATTTTCATAGTTTTGTTTTTCTCTTTCTTGAGTCATAGGAAACACCGTACTGCTAAAGGGGGTCGAGGAAATACTAAGGAAAAATTTCCATGTGATGCTCAACTCAAAATCCTACACCTACCAAACCCTTCGAGTGAAGCCTTTGGAAATCTCATACAGTTCAGTCAATTTCTTTAGTGACAGAGACGAAGTTCTTCTGGTCGCTGAGGAATTTGTTCTGACTGAGGAGTTAGGAATTCGCCAGTGCGGATTGCCTACACAGTGAGGAACATGATAGCCCTGAGGAATTTGAGAGTCAAATTTCTGACCGTTGCTGTGCTACGCGCCAGCTGTCCCAAAATATCTTATCCACCTAACGGTCATATCATTGAAGGGCATTTATGTCTTATCATGTCGGGATGCTCCCCAGGCTATAAATAGCCGCCCCCTACAACCACTAGCTGGTTGGCTGCTCCGAGAGAAACTGACACTTGTCATTTGAGAGCAACCCATCCTCCGAGGACTTTGAGCGAAAATCATCGAGTGAGAAAAACCCAAACCCAAATACCTACAACACAAAGTGATTGAGCATCACTGAAGAGATTGATCCTGAGTGGATCCAACGCATGTTACCTTTGAAGACTGTGCTTCTTCCAGACGGTTAGGCGTCATGGTCTAGAGCATCCAAGAGGAATTATGGATCGCCGAGTTACCGAGTCTGTGAAGGTTTGGAAGTCGCCTGAAGACTTACCATGAGTGTTTGGACGAGGTCTGTGTGACCTTAGTTCAAGGAGAATACGGTGAGGACTTGGTGTCCTGAGCTGCGTGCTCAGCGACTGGGTGTCCGGGACTGTGTGTCCTCGAGTTTAAATACTCAGTCGCTCCAACCAGACGTACAACTGAGACAGCAGTTGGAACTGGTCTACCAAATCATTGTCTTCACCAACCTTACTGGTTCTATTTCCTCAACTCTTCATTTCCTCATTATTGTGTTGAGTGATTGTTCATATCTGTGTTTGAAGACTTTGACTGAAGACTTTCTCAATTTCCTCAGTTCAATTTCTTCAGTCTGTTTGTCTTCATCTTGTGTTATCCTGTGTTTATGCTTTCTGTACTCTGTGTGTGTCTTCATTTCATCATGATGATCATGCCTGTATTCTGTTATGCTTACTTCTGAGTACTTATTCCGCTGCAAGTAGTTCTTCACTAAGGAATTTCCTCACCGGCAAATTCCTCAGTGAAGAATTCATAAAAATCGCCTATTCACCCCCCCTCTAGTCGATATAACGCACTTTCAATTGGTATCAGAGCAAGGTACTCCCTTGTTCTATGTGATTTTGGTTTAACCACCTAGAGTTCTAGTTATGTCGACCGCAGGTATGATCAAGGTCTCCGCTGGGTGTCCTACCTTCGATGGCACGGACTACCCCTACTGGAAGAATAAGATGCGAATGCATCTTGAAGCAATTGACAACGATCTCTGGTACATTGTGGAAAATGGTGTTCCCTCAGGCACACCTTCCCTGAATGCTGCTGATGTGAAGAGATTCAAGCAACTCGATTCTCAAGTGAAGAATATCATATGTGGTCATCTGAGTAAAGGGCAGTATGGTAGAGTAAGTGCTTTGGAAACTGCTAAGCTTATTTGGGATAGGCTCTCCAAAGTAAACGAAGGAGTCTCAACTCAACGTGACTCTCGTGTTGACGTTCTTCGCAATCTCTTCAACCGCTTCAAAAGACTCGACAATGAAAATGTTCAGCAAACCTTTGATCCCCTCACTAATATCTCAAATGAGCTTCAAGCGATCGGTGCCACTGACATCACCGACCATTAGGTGGTGAAGAAATTGCTAAGATCACTCGATTCTTCATTTGACACTCTGGCACTGATGATTCAAGAGTGTGCTGATTACAAGTCACTAGATCCCGCTGATATCCTCAAGAGGCTAAATACTCATGAGTTCCAGCTTGCTGAAAAGAGAGATCTCTATGGTTCAATCTATGGCAAACCACGTTCCCTGAAGGCCAAGGCTGTGTCTGAATCTGAATGTGAAGATTCTGGTAGTAGCCTTGGTGATCCTGAAGAATTGAGCCAGGAGCTAGCACTGCTCGTGAAGAAGTTCGAGAAGTTCTCAAGACGTGGTCGCTTTGGAAAATCCTCAAGGAGCAGTGATTCCTCATCAAGTGACTATAAGAGAAGGCTATGCCACAAATGCAAGAAGCCTGGTCACTACATTCAAGATTGTCCTCAATGGGACAAGGAATTAAAAAAGAAGAAATACAAGGATTACAGTTCTGATGATGCCAAGAAGAAAAAGAAATCTTCAAAGTCTTCATCATCAAAATCAACAAAGTCTTCATCTCACAAGAAGAGCAGCTCCAAGAAGGCTCGGGCATTCATTGGCAAGGAAATGGACTCTGAAGATGAATCTGAGGAACATGAGGAAGAGGAGGCATCCGAGGAGTCTGAGTCAGGTGTGGCAAGTCTAGCTCTTGCTACCGCATTTGTCAGCAAGTCTATCTTTAACTCTGAAGAAAATGGCAACACCAACAATGCTGATGAAGATAATGATGACTACGCTCCCACCTATTGCTTCATGGCAAAGGGTGCCAAGGATGATCAGCCCAAAGCAAATGAGTGGGTCCTCGATAGTGGATGTACAAATCACATGACTGGTGACAAGAACCTATTGATGGATGCTCCCTTATCACCATCACATCTGAAGCACATCATCTTTGCTGACAAAGGCAAAAGTCAGGTATTGGGTCTAGGTAAGGTTGCAACCTCAAAGGATCGACACATGGACAAAGTCATGCTTGTCGAGTCCTTAGGATACAACCTCATGTCTGTCTCAATGCTTTGTGATCTTGATATGGTTGTTGTCTTTGGAAGATATCGTTGTGTTGTGATCATAGAAGCTGACCATTCCAAAGTCTTCGAAGGCTTTAGGAGAGGAGATCTGTATATTGTTGATTTCTCTACAAGACCACAACTAGCCGTGTGCTTACTGGCAAAAGCTTCAGAAGGCTGGCTATGGCATCAACGACTTGGTCATGCTGGCATGAGGAATTTTAACACGCTTGCAAAGAAGAAACATGTCATTGGCATTGAGAATGTCAAATTCCTCAAGGATCACTTATGTAGAACTTGTGAAGCTGGAAAGATGACAAAGGCCAAGCATCCAGCAAAGACTATCATGACCACTACTCGTCCATTTGAATTGCTTCACATGGATCTCTTTGGTCCTAATCATTATTCTGCTGTTTCAAATGATGCATCCCTATATGGCTTTGTTATTGTTGATGATTATTCTCGTTACACATGGGTACACATTGTCACTTACAAACATGAAGTGCAGGAAATCTTCAAACGATTTTCCTCGAGGGCTTCAACCAACTTTGGTGTGAAGATCAAGCACATCAGAACTGACAATGGGACTGAGTTCAAGAATTCCTGTCTTGATGGCTATCTTGATGAACTTGGTATTACTCATGAGTTATCTGCTCCTAATACTCCTCAGCAGAATGGCATCATGGAGCGCAAGAACAGAACCCTCGCTGAAATGGCTTGCACTATGCTTGATGAATACAAGACGCCTCATCGTTTCTGGATTGAGGCAATTGATACTGCGTGCCACGTCATCAATCGGGTATATCTTCACAAATTCTTCAAGAAGACTGCCTATGAACTCCTCACTGACAAGAAACCCAATGTGAGTTATTTCAAAGTCTTCGGTGTTAAATGTTGGATTAGAGATCCTCATCACAATGCTAAATTTGCACCGAAAGCACATGAAAGTTTTATGCTGGGTTACAGAAAGGACTCGCACACCTACAGAGTCTTCAACAACGTTCTTCACAAGGTTGTTGAAACTGTAGATGTGCGGTTCGATGAAACTAATGGCTCGCAAAGAGAGCACCTACCTTCTGTGATAGATGAACCAGCACCTGAGGATTCTATCAAGTTCAAGGCTACTGAGGATATCATTCCTACCGAAGAATCTACTAAAGAATTCATTCTAGAACGTGAAGAAAATCATGCTGATGCACCTGATGAAAATGCTGAAGAAAATGGTGCTGAAGAAAATGCTGATCAAATTCCTCAACGACAACCAGCTCATCCTCGCATTGCAAAAGAAGTGCAAGTGGAAAAGATCATCGATGACATTCGTGCACCAGGTCCTCTCACATGCTCAAAAGCTTCACATTTATCTAACTTTTGTGGGCACTATGCTTTCGTCTCTATCACAGAGCCCACTAAGGTAGATGAAGCATTTCTGGAGCATGAGTGGATTCAGGCCATGCAAGAAGAATTACATCAATTCGAGCTCAACAATGTCTGGGAACTGGTCAAACGTCCAGATCCTCGCAAGCATAATATCATTGGCACAAAGTGGATCTACCGCAACAAGCAAGATGAAAATGGCCTTGTGGTGAGGAATAAGGCACGACTAGTAGATCAAGGCTACACATAGGTTGAAGGAATTGATTTCGATGAAACTTTTGCACCTGTTGCTAGACTTGAGGCTATTCGCATATTACTTGCTTATGCTAACCATCATAATATCACTTTATATCAAATGGATGTGAAAAGTGCATTCCTCAATGGTAAGCTTGAGGAAGAAGTATATGTTGCTCAACCCCCAGGTTTTGAAGATCCAAAGAATCCTGACAAAGTCTTCAGACTCAACAAGGCCCTCTATGGCCTCAAGCAGGCCCCTCGGGCGTGGTATGATACTTTGAAGGAATTCTTCGTGAAGAATGGCTTCACACCCGGTTCACTCGACCCTACTCTCTTTACTAAATCTTATGATGGTGAACTGTTTGTGTGCCAAATATACGTTGATGATATTATCTTTGGCTGTACTGACCAACGTTATAGTGATGAATTTGCCTATATGATGAGTGAAGAATATCAAATGTCTATGATGGGAGAGTTGAAATTCTTCTTAGGTCTTCAAATTCGTCAACAGCACAATGGCATATTCATATCTCAGGAGAAATACCTCAATGATGTTCTGAGGAAATTCGGCATGCAAGATTGCAAAGGCGTCAAAATTCCTATGCCCACAAATGGCCATCTATGCACTGATGAAAATGGTATTGACTTCGATCACAAGGTATACCGCTCCATGATTGGTTCTTTATTGCACCTATGTGCATCCAGGCCAGATATAATGCTTAGTGTTTGCATGTGTGCCCGATTTCAAGCTGCACCGAAGGAATCACACCATAAGGCTGTGAAGCATATTCTTCGATATCTAGCTCACACACCAACACTAGGATTATGGTGCCCCAAGGGCTCTACTTTTGATCTCATTGGATATTCTGACTCTGACTATGTTGGTGATCGTGTGGACCGCAAGTCAACATCTGGTACTTGTCATTTCCTTAGACGATCTTTGGTCTGTTGGTCCTCGAAGAAACAGAACTGCATATCACTATCTACTGCGGAAGCTGAGTACATTGCCGCTGGTTCTTGCTGTGCTCAACTGCTATGGATGAAGCAAACCCTCAAGGACTATGGCGTCAATGTGAAGAATGTGCCTCTCCTCTGTGACAATGAGAGTGCAATCAAGATTTCTCACAACCCAGTTCAGCACTCGAAGACAAAGCACATTCAGATTCGTCATCATTTTCTTCGTGATCGTGTGTTGAAGGGCGACATCTCCATCGAGCACGTGAAGACTGAAGAACAGCTAGCCAATATCTTCACAAAGCCCTTGGATGAGAAGAGATTTAGCAAGTTGCGGTGTGAGCTAAATATCCTAGAATCTTCGAATGTTCTTTGAAAAAGGACACTCATCCTAACACTTATGCAAAATTGATGACTTAGATGTGCAACACATGAAGAAACGTTTTTCTTCAATCAATGAAGAATAACACTCTAAGTGTCAAGAAATTAATGAAGAATTTGATTCTCAGAACCCTACGACAACTGTACGCGGTGTCTGAAATCATCATTCTTATACGGTGGGTCACGCCACTACCAAAGTTGAAAATCTTCATTTTTGAAATTCCTCAGTTTTGAAATTCTTCAGTTTTTCAAATTCTTCAACTTTGCAAAATCTTCACTATTTCCGTCGTTTTTCTTCATTGGCTATATATATATATATATGTATATATATATATATATGGGTTTATGTCCTCTACAGCATTCACTTATGGCTATTTCTTCAAGTTGCTTTTTCTGCTAAGTGAGTGTGATCGGACCCTTCCCCCTCTATGCTATACTCAACCCAATCTATTCACAAATTCTTCATGTGCGTTCTATTTGAAAATCGTTCAAAATCTTCAATGTGTCCTTGTCAGCTGAAGAAATTGCGAACGGAACTTAAAAACTTATCTTATCCAAATTTTCGGTTTTACCGCTCAAACCGTCCCGTATCCCACGATAGACTTATCTATTCACCCACGATCTAACACGGTCTCCACTTCTCAGTACATGGGTGACACATGTCAAACGGATGAGAAGGGTCAGGGGCATGTTCGTCCTAAATCTTCGGGCAAACAGTTTTTCACTGCGACTATAAATACCCCCTCTCCCCTTCCTCACTTCCTTTACTCCGCTCTCTCTCTCTCTCTCTCTCTCTCTCTCTCTCGAGCTTCTCAAACCCTAGCTGTAACGCCCTCGATGCGACTATATCTCCCACGTGTCGAGGCACGACTTAGAGGCATAATCGCATCGAAGGCATATGTCGCAAGTGAGGTAATCTTCACACAACCCATGTAATATAATAAGGGAAAGAGATACATAGTTGGCTTACACTCGCCACTTCACACAATTACATGAATAAAGCATTACATCAACCAAATACAATCAAGGCCCGACTACGGAACCAAAATAAAAGAAGAACCCCAAATGCGACAAAGGTCCCCGATCGACCCCAACTGGGCTCCACTACTGATCAACTAGAACGGAAACAACACAAAGGACAAGATCTTCATCGAGCTCCTCCTGAGCTTGGTTGCGTCATCTGCACGGACTCAACGGCACCTGCAAGCTGGTTTTGGAAGTATCTGGTGAGCCACGGGGACTCAGCAATCTCGCACCCACGAGATCAAGACTATTTAAGCTCATAGGAAGGATGGAGTAATGAGGTGGAGCTGCAGCAAGCGACTAGCATATATGGTGGCTACAATCGCAAAAGAGAGCGAGAAGAGAGGGCAAAGCACGGTCGATAAAAGTATGATCAAGAAGTGATCCTATAACAACCTACGTCAAGCATAACTCCAACAACCGTGTTCACTTCCCGAACTCCGCCGGAAAGAGACCATCACGGTTACACACACGGTTGATGTATTTTAATTAAGGTCAACTTCGGGTTTTCTACAACCGGACGTTAACAAATTCCCATCCGCCACATAACCGCGGGCACGGCTTTCGAAAGGTAATACCCTGCAGGGGTATCCCAACTTAGCCCATCACAAGCTCTCACGGTCAACGAAGGAATAGACCTCCACCCGGGACACTCCGATCAGACTCGGTATCCCGGTACAACAAGACATTTCCACAGGGTAAAACTAAACCAGCAACACCGCCCGAATGTGCCGACAAATCCCGATAGGAGCTGCACATATCTCTTTCTCAGGGCACACTCAGATGAGCGCTCCATACAACTAAAACCAAACCTCGAGTTTCCCCGAGGGGGCGCTACACAGGACTCTAGTTCGGACCAACACTCAGAGGAGCACTGGCCCGGGGGGGTAAAATAATGATGACCCTCAGGAGCGCGACTCCCAAGGGAAAAGAAAAAAGGCTAGGTGGCAAATGGTAAAACCAATGTTGGGCATTGCTGGAAGAGCTTTACTTAAGGCGAACTGTCAAGGGGTTCCCATAATAGCCCAACCGCGTAAGGGACGCAAAATCCGGGAACATAACACCGATATGACGGAAACTAGGGCGGCAAGAGTGGAACAAAACACCAGGCATAAGGCCGAGCCTTCCACCCTTTACCAAGTATATAGATGCATTAATTAAATAAGATATATTGTGATATCCCAACAAGCAAATAAATGTTCCAACAAGGAACGGTATTGCCATGTTCCAACAAGGAACAAACTCCAATCTTCACCTGCAACTAACAACGCTATAAGAGGGGCTGAGCAAAGCGGTAACATAGCCAATCAACGGTTTGCTAGGACATTGGTGGGTTAGAGGCTGAACATGGCAATTTGGGTGGCTGACAAGCAAGTGGTAGGCATCGTAGCATTGGCATGGCAAAAGAGCGAGCAAACTAGCATAGCAAAGATAGTAGTGATTTCGAGGGTATGATCATCTTGCCTGAGATCCCGCAAGGAAGAAGAATGAATCCAAGAAGAAGACAAACGGTCGTAGACGAACAAATCCTCACAACTCCGGAACGAAACCGAAGCTAACGAGAGAAGCAACCCGGAAAGAAACAAACAACATAGTAAACAACCATCACATACCACATGGCATGATGCGCAAACAAGTATGATGCATGTCCGGTTTAATGAGGCATGGCATGGCAAAGTGCACGAAACAATACTACAAGTTAAGTGGAGCTCAATATGCAACGAGGTGCATGTTGATAGAACACCACATCAATTATTTAGTTATCTCTCGTTTAAGCTACCCAACAATATTAACTGTTGTTAAACATGGCAAGAGGTGAAGCATAATATAAACTATACCGTCTAAACAATTTAAATGGGGCCGGATATAAAAACAACAAATCCGGTAAATCCCCATATGCATTTAGCAATTTAATGCAACAACAAGTTTAAACATTTTAAATGTTGTTATCATGATGCGGATGACATATACAAGTTTTATGCAATTTTATGAAAATGTTGACATAAGCATGTTAAGGAGCATTTGGTCACCATGGCGGAACGAAAGGGGTGCCACGGCAACGATAACGAAAATGGTGCCACGGCAACATTCCGATGATCCGATAACTCATTGAGATACCGGTGCAAAAGAGCAAGTGTGCGGATGTGCGAAACATGCAGAAGATGGTGGGGTGATCCCGACTACCGGGTTCCCACAAGATGGTGGCACGGCAAAAGAGGGGCATCACAAGGACGATTCGATCACGGTGCAAAACTCGAGCATCTCATTCAACACATGCATTCGGTCCACGGCGGTCGTTCTCGGCGGTTATACCTTTGAAGCGTGCGTTTTCGGTGTGGATCGAGTTCGGTATGATGTAGAGGAAGTAGACGTTCTCGGGTCGTCGTGGGAAGTAGTTGTACACGGGTCTTCGAGCTACGGTAGATGGTACACGTTTTTCGGAGAGGTACTTGGCGGACCATGCAGTCGATCTCGGCGCATCCGAAGGGGTACTTGACGAAATCCACCTCGGATGTAGTCGTACACGGCGTCGGTAGAAGAACTTGGCGTACCCATGTGCTTCACGGGTCGTCGTTGAACTTGACGAAATCCATCTGCAGGTAGCCGTCTGTGGTCGTACTCATGTTGGCGTGCAACCCGATGGTCTCGAGGATCGTAGTCGAACTTGGCGGTCCAAGGGGCTCCGACTGTCGTGGTACTTGGCGAAAATTCTCGAAGATGACCTTGACGATCCTGGTTTCGGAGCAGAGGCGAGGCTGGCTGGCTACGACCGGCCTTGCAGCCGCTGCGGCCCACGCGAGCGAGCAGAGGAGGCTCACGCAGGAACTTGGCGGGCGCGGCGAGTCATCGGAGGCCGGGGATGGGGCTGCAGGGCTGGCTCGGCACGGGGACCTGGCGAGCGTGTGGAGAGGCGAGGACGGGGCGTCGGCGAGGCTCCGATGGCCGGCTAGCCGGGGCCAGCGCGAGGAGACGCGGGTGATGGGGAGGCGTGGCGCCGGAAGACTGCTCGGGGATCCGTCAGGCGGGGCCCGCGCCGCGGCGGCGACGGACAGACGAGGAGGCGGGCGAAGAGGAGGTTGGGCGCGCGGCGCGCGGCCGTTGCTCGAGGGGCTCCTCTCCTCGACGCTCGGCGACAGGGAGTTGGCGAGGAGGAGGCGCGGGGAAGGAAGGCAGCAGGGGCACGGCGAAGACTGGCGGCGGCGGCCGGTGCTCAAGGGGCTCCTCCTCGTGGCGCTCGGACTGCAGGGAGCTCGGGGTCGCGGGAGAGAGATGGGATCGAGCAGGAGAGGCGATGGGATCGGACGATGGGTGACTGGCGGCGCTGGAAGAGGACGAAGGGAGGGAGAGATGAGGGGATCGGGAAACTAGGGTTAGAGGGGGGCGCTGCTGGGCCTAGGCCTTGGGCCGGTCTGGCTGCGCGGGTGGCTGGGCCGAGCTGCGGTAGCTGGGAGGCCCAGTTGGGCTGGCTTCTCCATCTCTCTTTTCTTTTCCTTAATTCTTCAACCAGAATTTAGGAGAAAAGAAAGAGGTGCTAGAGGTGGAATATTTCAGAAAAGAAAATATCCCTGGAGTCTTGAGAATATGCAGAATTTGAATAAATTGGTTTGGCAATTTTTAGGGGAAGAAAAATAATTCAAGTTTGAATTAAATTCAAACTTGAGCCATTTTAAAACCTAACCAAAACATTCCCAAAAGAGGTGAAATTTGGCGGTGGGGTTTAGGGCAATAAGTTTGACTATTTGGGAGAAGGTGAACATTAAAGGAGAAGGGGAAAAATGGCACTTGTCAAAAGAAGGAAGTAGAGGGAAGGAGAAGGTGGGTGATGCGAGATTCATGCATGGAACATGCAACAACATAATATGTATGAGAAATCACACCATGCACATGATGACATGATGCAATGCAAAAATAAAAGAGCAAGCACAAAAGAAACACATGGCAAAACTCGGAATAGCTGGAAGTCTTCTGAAGCATCGGTCTCGGGGCGTTACAACACTCCACCACTACGAGAAGATCTCGTCCCGAGATCTAGAATGGCACCGGAGAGAAAATGAAAGGGAAAGAGAAGCGGTAACACTAAGTTGCTTCTTTGACCAATGAGTGAAACCATGAACCTTGAGAGGTTGAGCGATTTAAAAGAAAGAGTACAGCAGAGACGAACGAGATTGCAAACAATCCGTTAGAAAAGAGGAACAAGGAACATTACGAGGACTTGAAGGTTGCGAAGCTATGAATGACGAGTACGATGGACAAGAAGGAATTGAAATCACTCTGGTTGAAACGAGATAAACAAGGAACAAGGAAGATCAAAATCGGACAGCACTCCGGTTGGAAAGAGATGCAAGACTTGATAAGGTGAAAAAGAACTTGAAAGAAAAAGGCAGGACACTCCGGTTAAATGGATAAGCATGAAAAGAACACGATCCTGACACAACAAGATGATGATTGAAGAGCACAACATCACAATTCCTCCGAAACAAAAGAATAGAAGATAGATAATTGAAATAGAAGAATGGAGAAGAAAATGCCAAGCACCCTTCCAAGAAGGTTATAACGGAGTTGTTGGAAAACCAACAACGAAACGAATAAGCTTGTAGTGGGCTTATGGAAACATCTCAACATTATGAGGTGACAACCGGCCACTAACGGAACAATTACTTGCTTGAGATTAACAAAGAGATGAAAACTTGTTCCATCAAGATGGAAAAGAGATAACTTGGGTCATTAATAAGCACCAAATAGCAACATTCCTTAGGGAAGGCTTTAGGTGAAATCTATACCAAGATAACTCCAATGAAGAGATTGACGGTTGAAAAGATCTCTTGAACAAAGAGAAAAAGATGGATTTAAATATGTCACTCTTGAAAACTTGTGAATCATGAAACGCGAAGGGAAATTATTAAGAATGACCTAACACCACCTCAAAAGATAAGGTCGAAAGAATTGCACTTCGGAATGCAAGATGAAGAATGCTTGAACTCCTCAAAACAAAACATGTGTTGAGCACCATGTTTATTTTTGAGTATAGCTTGGCTGATCTTAACTTCAAGAGAAATCTTGAAGAACAATTGAAGAATGAAAAGAATCCTTGACGAACCACCATGTAGAGCCTCCATGAAGAACTCCGGTAATAAAAGGATGATAAAAAGAAAGAGAAGTTGAAAACACAAGGTGAAGCCTTGCGATGATTTAGATGGAGCTTCGCGACGAGATAATGCGGAAAACTTAGAACTCCGAAAGAAAGATGAACAACAAGCAGCCAAGAATTTATTCCTCCTGAACAAACTCTGAAGGAAAGGATTAATCACTTGGATGAAACCAGAATAAGAATTATGTTATGCGTATCCTTCACCAATTTAAATTGATGACAAGCAACGGATTTGGCATACTACTTATTCTCGTAGAAAGGATTAAAAGAGATATATCAAAACTTGAGAAGGTCTTCAACGAACCACCGGTAGAATTGAAATAACAAATACATATATATGATACACGAAGGAAGAAAACTCTTGAACGAACCACAGGAAGAATTGAAAAGAACGAATAAAAGATAACGAATCACCGGAATAATTTGCAAATGAACGAGGATGCTTGAGAGGATTTAGATACATGAGAGCGCAGAGATCACGAGCTGATTAAAGATCACTTGCACGAAGCATCGGTAAAATTGAAGAACGTGAGCTGAAAACTGAGAATGAATAATATTTGAAAAGATGGATTCCGGATAAGAAATTGAGAAGACTCTTGAATTTGCTCCGGATGTTGAAAAGAATTCTCACAATCGAAAACAATTATGAGAGGATGGCATAACGCTAGAACCATGAATCTCTGGAAGAACGGGCAAGATTTAAGAGGAACTCTTCTTCGGTCTTCAAAATTCGAGAATGACAACGAGAAACACCACCAAGAATTATTGAGGCACACCGGAAGAATCAAAAGCGAAGAGGTTGAGCCAACTATGAAAAGAATTTGAAAGATCTTGGAGAAAAGCATTTAACTGATGATAACTCATTCTTACGTCAAACTTGGAGAAGAATTTAGGATAGCTCTAGGAAAATAGAAGAGTCAGGTAAGATCCTGGAAAAAGACATGTGGGTTAGGGCCCACTCAAAAGAAAACACTATTGAACGATTGATTGAAATAGATATTGCACCGGTAGAATTAAATGACTTGAATGAGATAACAATCTCCAAATAGCTTGAACTGATTGAGAATGGAAACACGAATCTTCCAAGATATCTTGAGCACTCCGAATAAGAATAGAGAGAGGTGAACAATTACGAGGTGCACCGGCATGGGATAGCATTTGAAACGAGGAAAGGATATGGTCAATAACGCTTGAATTTAAACCACCGGAGAAGAAAACGAGTGAAGAGTGACGAACTTGAAGCTCCGTTAGAATATACGTGAGAATCACCGGATAAGAATATTGACGGGAAAAGAATGGAGAGATTTCCACCAATTAAATGGATACTTGAATAAGAATCTGGGTCCTTGGAGAAAAACAAAGGGAGGGAGGGTGGGAAAAACAAAGGCAACTTGGAGATGGATGACACAAACAACGTTGAGAAGAACTGATACTTGATCTTGTGAATGTTGAAATGATCGGAACCACTTGGAGAGAAAACACGCCGGTTGAAAAGGATTAACATAACAACATCAATGATCATGAAGGATTGGTATTTACATCGGAGTATGAGAACACCATTTGGGGAAGGTATGGAATCAACACTTGACATTGAAGCAACTCGAATACCACAACTCAAAACAAAAACAAAGGACTCGCTTGCAGAATAAGCCGGAACAAACATATGATAGAGATTTCGTCTGAAGTTTTCGTGGTGGGGCCTACACGGGCTCGATCGTACAGCACCATCATGTACAAGGCAGTGCACATGACATATGAAGCGTCCCCGAGTCGGCATAGCCAAGGACTCTTTAAGACACAACAAGACCACTGTAAAACCAACCGTGAATAGGCGGACCACTAGACGTCGAACCCCAATTTCATATCATACATCCGTCGGAAAGATATCCTAAGAGCTACTTGAATTCCCACCTATGAAACTCCCGAAATTTTCGGTTATGCAATCAAGTGTTGGGGATACAGGGGAAGCATAATATCTCACCCAAAACTAGCAAATCCTACATCCAGCTGTATCCATCCTTCAACACATAACCAAGAAACCTTCGGAAATCGTCTACCTCAACCTTCGAAAAGCATCCGTTATACAAGTCATGGCAATACTCCCGTACTCACCTCAGTACTGGGTTAACGGGGTTATCTCACCAACGAACTGCATAAAAGAGATTTTCGATGTCGGCATACTAAACTCAGGTATTCCAGAACTACAACGATAAAATTATGACGACAACACCTCAGAGCTCAACTCCCCGAGACACTTCCACTAAACCCCTGACAGGAGGCACCAAGACAATGTTCTCGTCATAAAACCATCGGAACGATTCCAAGATACCCGCGTGATCCTAAATTTTTTTTAGTGAAATTTGAGAAGAGAAGAGTCAAAACTCTATGTCAGGATGCCTTACCAGAGCGATGAGGAGACTAGGAAGTAAAAAGAATTCCTAAGCTCTCCGATATATAATTCCTAAGGACTCAAAACATTTTTCTAGACACAACTCGGCTGCTAAAAACGATCAAGCAATGGGGCTCCTAAGGTCGGGGAAGGCTCTGATTACCAACTTGTAACGCCCTCGATGCGGCTATATCTCCCACGTGTCGAAGCACGACTTAGAGGCATAATCGCATTGAAAGGCAATGTCGCAAGTGAGGTAATCTTCACACAACCCATGTAATATAATAAGGGAAAGAGATACATAGTTGGCTTACACTCGCCACTTCACACAATTACATGAATAAAGCATTACATCAACCAAATACAATCAAGGCCCGACTACGGAACCAAAATAAAAGAATAACCCCAAATGCGACAAAGGTCCCCGATCGACCCCAACTGGGCTCCACTACTGATCAACTAGAACGGAAACAACACAAAGGACAAGATCTTCATCGAGCTCCTCCTGAGCTTGGTTGCGTCATCTGCACGGACTCAACGGCACCTGCAAGCTGGTTTTGGAAGTATCTGGTGAGCCACGCGGACTCAGCAATCTCGCACCCGCGAGATCAAGACTATTTAAGCTCATAGGAAGGATGGAGTAATGAGGTGGAGCTGCAGCAAGCGACTAGCATATATGGTGGCTACAATCGCAAAAGAGAGCGAGAAGAGAGGGCAAAGCACGGTCGATAAAAGTATGATCAAGAAGTGATCCTATAACAACCTACGTCAAGCATAACTCCAACAACCGTGTTCACTTCCCGAACTCCGCCGGAAAGAGACCATCACGGTTACACACACGGTTGATGTATTTTAATTAAGGTCAACTTCGGGTTTTCTACAACCGGACGTTAACAAATTCCCATCCGCCACATAACCGCGGGCACGGCTTTCGAAAGATAATACCCTGCAGGGGTGTCCCAACTTAGCCCATCACAAGCTCTCACGGTCAACGAAGGAATAGACCTCCACCCGGGACACTCCGATCAGACTCGGTATCCCGGTACAACAAGACATTTCGACAGGGTAAAACTAAACCAGCAACACCGCCCGAATGTGCCGACAAATCCCGATAGGAGCTGCACATATCTCTTTCTCAGGGCACACTCAGATGAGCGCTCCATACAACTAAAACCAAACCTCGAGTTTCCCTGAGGGGGCGCTGCACAGGACTCTAGTTTGGACCAACACTCAGAGGAGCACTGGCCCGGGGGGGTAAAATAATGATGACCCTCAGGAGCGCGACTCCCAAGGGAAAAGAAAAAAGGCTAGGTGGCAAATGGTAAAACCAATGTTGGGCATTGCTGGAAGAGATTTACTTAAGGCGAACTGTCAAGGGGTTCCCATAATAGCCCAACCGCGTAAGGGACGCAAAATCCGGGAACATAACACCGATATGACGGAAACTAGGGCGGCAAGAGTGGAACAAAACACCAGGCATAAGGCCGAGCCTTCCACCCTTTACCAAGTATATAGATGCATTAATTAAATAAGATATATTGTGATATCCCAACAAGCAAATAAATGTTCCAACAAGGAACGGTATCGCCATGTTCCAACAAGGAACAAACTCCAATCTTCACCTGCAACTAACAACGCTATAAGAGGGGCTGAGCAAAGCGGTAACATAGCCAATCAACGGTTTGCTAGGACATTGGTGGGTTAGAGGCTGAACATGGCAATTTGGGTGGCTGACAAGCAAGTGGTAGGCATCGTAGCATTGGCATGGCAAAAGAGAGAGCAAACTAGCATAGCAAAGATAGTAGTGATTTTGAGGGTATGATCATCTTGCCTGAGATCCCGCAAGGAAGAAGAACGAATCCAAGAAGAAGACAAACGGTCGTAGACGAACAAATCCTCACAACTCCGGAACGAAACCGAAGCTAACGAGAGAAGCAACCCGGAAAGAAACAAACAACATAGTAAACAACCATCACATACCACATGGCATGATGCGCAAACAAGTATGATGCATGTCCGGTTTAATGAGGCATGGCATGGCAAAGTGCACGAAACAATACTACAAGTTAAGTGGAGCTCAATATGCAACGAGGTGCATGTTGACAGAACACCACATCAATTATTTAGTTATCTCTCGTTTAAGCTACCCAACAATATTAACTGTTGTTAAACATGGCAAGAGGTGAAGCATAATATAAACTATACCGTCTAAACAATTTAAATGGGGCCGGATATAAAAACAACAAATCCGGTAAATCCCCATATGCATTTAGCAATTTAATGCAACAACAAGTTTAAACATTTTAAATGTTGTTATCATGATGCGGATGACATATACAAGTTTTATGCAATTTTATGAAAATGTTGACATAAGCATGTTAAGGAGCATTTGGTCACCATGGCGGAACGAAAGGGGTGCCACGGCAACGATAACGAAAATGGTGCCACGGCAACGATAACGAAAATGGTGCCACGGCAACATTCCGATGATCCGATAACTCATTGAGATACCGGTGCAAAAGAGCAAGTGTGCGGATGTGCGAAACATGCAGAAGATGGTGGGGTGATCCCGACTACCGGGTTCCCACAAGATGGTGGCACGGCAAAAGAGGGGCATCGCAAGGACGATTCAATCACGGTGCAAAACTCGAGCATCTCATTCAACACATGCAATCGGTCCACGGCGGTCGTTCTCGGCGGTTATACCTTTGAAGCGTGCGTTTTCGGGGCGGATCGAGTTCGGTATGATGTAGAGGAAGTAGACGTTCTCGGGTCGTCGTGGGAAGTAGTTGTACACGGGTCTTCGAGCTACGGTAGATGGTACACGTTTTTCGGAGAGGTACTTGGCGGACCATGCAGTCGATCTCGGCGCATCCGAAGGGGTACTTGACGAAATCCACCTCGGATGTAGTCGTACACGGCGTCGGTAGAGGAACTTGGCGTACCCATGTGCTTCACGGGTCGTCGTTGAACTTGACGAAATCCATCCGCAGGTAGCCGTCTGTGGTCGTACTCATGTTGGCGTGCAACTCGATGGTCTCGAGGATCGTAGTCGAACTTGGCGGTCCAAGGGGCTCCGACTGTCGTGGTACTTGGCGAAAATTCTCGAAGATGACCTTGACGATCCTGGTTTTGGAGCAGAGGCGAGGCTGGCTGGCTACGACCGGCCTTGCAGCCGCTGCGGCCCACGCGAGCGAGCAGAGGAGGCTCACGCAGGAACTTGGCGGGCGCGGCGAGTCATCGGAGGCCGGGGACGGGGCTGTAGGGCCGGCTCGGCACGGGGACCTGGCGAGCGTGTGGAGAGGCGAGGACGGGGCGTCGGCGAGGCTCCGGTGGCCGGCTGGCCGGGGCCAGCGCGAGGAGACGCGGGTGACGGGGAGGCGCGGCGCCGGAAGACTGCTCGGGGATCCGTCAGGCGGGGCCCACGCCGCGACGGCGACGGACAGACGAGGAGGCGGGCGAAGAGGAGGTTGGGCGCGCGGCGCGCGGCCGGTGCTCGAGGGGCTCCTCTCCTCGACGCTCGGCGACAGGGAGTTGGCGAGGAGGAGGCGCGGGGAAGGAAGGCAGCAGGGGCACGGCGAAGACTGGCGGCGGCGGCCGGTGCTCACGGGGCTCCTCCTCGTGGCGCTCGGACTGCAGGGAGCTCGGGGTCGCGGGAGAGAGATGGGATCGAGCAGGAGAGGCGATGGGATCGGACGATGGGTGACTGGCGGCGCTGGAAGAGGACGAAGGGAGGGAGAGATGAGGGGATCGGGAAACTAGGGTTAGAGGGGGGCGCTGCTGGGCCTAGGCCTTGGGCCGGTCTGGCTGCGCGGGTGGCTGGGCCGAGCTGCGGTAGCTGGGAGGCCCAGTTGGGCTGGCTTCTCCATCTCTCTTTTCTTTTCCTTAATTCTTCAACCAGAATTTAGGAGAAAAGAAAGAGGTGCTAGAGGTGGAATATTTCAGAAAAGAAAAATATCCCTGGAGTCTTGAGAGTATGTAGAATTTGAATAAATTGGTTTGGCAATTTTTAGGGGAAGAAAAATAATTCAAGTTTGAATTAAATTCAAACTTGAGCCATTTTAAAACCTAACCAAAACATTCCCAAAAGAGGTGAAATTTGGCGGTGGGGTTTAGGGCAATAAGTTTGACTATTTGGGAGAAGGTGAACATTAAAGGAGAAGGGGAAAAATGGCACTTGTCAAAAGAAGGAAGTAGAGGGAAGGAGAAGGTGGGTGATGCGAGATTCATGCATGGAACATGCAACAACATAATATGTATGAGAAATCACACCATGCACATGATGACATGATGCAATGCAAAAATAAAAGAGCAAGCACAAAAGAAACACATGGCAAAACTCGGAATAGCTGGAAGTCTTCTGAAGCATCGGTCTCGGGGCGTTACACTAGCACCGCCACTACTCCATCATCGTCGGTGAGGAAGAGCTTCACTGCCTCGACCTTGTCACCATCGTACTCGCACCGGCCGCGGAAATCTTCACTCCGCCGCCGCCGTAGCTGTCTTCCTCCGCCGAGTTAGGGCATGGAAGATCTACACCGACAAACTTCACTGTTCTACTTAATAGTTTATCGTGTTCTTCATCAAGGGTAATTAAAAGTTACTTTTACTGCCCTCTTTGATTCAGATTTTCACTACAAAATCTTCAAAGGTGTTTTATTCTTCAAATCCTCACACACAAAACACCTCACTAGTCATCTGTTCTTGATCCGTTTCTCTAAGCATCATTTTTCTTCAAGATTCCTCAATTGTGTGGATCCTCGATCTATACAACTCTGGAACCTAAGACAAAGAATGCTTAGTGAAATTCTTCAAGGCTCATCTGGTCAAATTCCTCAAACTTGTTTTTTTTGAAAAACCTTCTGAGAACGCATATGACCTCTCCAAATTCCTCGCAACTATACTCTGTTCACAGGTACTCATGTCTGCTGGTGAATCACTAGGTTCTCATCAACTTAACTCATTTGCAGTGTTCCTAGAAGAAAAGTTGCATACTTCTTCAGAGAATTCGATTGTTCAAATTCCTCATCTGAAGAATATGGCAGACGGTAAGAAGCCGCAGAAAGGAGGAAAGAAGCCTGAGGTCATGACTGCTTTTGAAATACCTGAGGCCATCTATGCTGACTATTGCACACCTGATGAGGCTAAGTTCGGAAAGGAAAATAAAAATCAGCGCAAGGTGCGCATACAGAAGATTGAAAGGAGATGGGCAAGAGAATGGAGGGAGTACAGATATGTAACTCCGAAGTATATGAAGAAATTCACACTAAATCCTCCATGGCCAAGAGCTCCATTGGCACCTGGCCAAGAAGCTGACCCTACCAGCATCAAGCGTGGTGAGGACTTTCCTGAAGAATGGGCCAAGCGCCAAGCCAAGTTGGCAAGACAAGCCAAAGAAGCAGTGAGGAAATTCAATGAAGACTCTGCTGCTGTTGCTGCCACTGAGGCCTCTGTCAGGCCTAGAAAATCAATGGCAAAGAAGCCCGCTCACAAGCCAAGTGCTTCACCAACTATGCCAACATGGCCAAGTTCCTCAACAATGCCCTCACGGCCAGAATCTTCAAGGCCCTCACGGCCAGTTCCTCATGCTGCTCCTGCTCCTCCAAAGTCCTTAGCTCCTCCTACAAAGTCCTCAGCTGCTCCAGCAAAGTCCTCAACACCTATACATCTGGCCACGTGCCAAAGGACTACAGGCATCTCTATTGCCTCTGGTGCCTCAGTGAATTCCTCAGCCGCACCAAAATCTTCATCAGGCCCCACTCTGCTGAAGACAAAGGCAACGGCTGGTCGAGGTCCTCGGCCAAGTCCAAAGAAGAAATAGGTTGCCTTCCAAGTGTCGTCTGACGATGAAGCTGATGATGATGAACTTGCTGAAATCATTAGAGACAGACAAGAAAGGGCCGCTAGAGCCAAAGGCACAAATGTGCCACTGCTTTTGGATCAAAGGGCGATCCTAGATTACATTGATCTCTGGCACAAGGACCCAAATACGCCTATGCCTGATTTCAATTTGACTCCTGGCCAAAGTCACATGCTGACCCATTTCACCACTGAAGAGAAATGGAAATTTGAGAAGGCTAGGCAAATCAAGAAGGCTCAGTTCAAGAAAGAGAAGTTCCTGAGGAAAAACGTTGTCAAAATGACAACTGATGAACTCCTCAAGATCCAGTCTAAAATCAAAGCCCTCAGCGATGATTTCAATGCTTACTATGCTGATTGGCAAGGAGCCAAAGTCAAGTTTGTGAAACTGACTGAGAAGTTCACCAATGTTGCAGCCCCATCGCAACAAGAAATTCCTCAAGCTGAAGTTTCTGCTCAGCCAACTGAAGAACATGCCAGCACCGCTGATGACATTCAGGCTGCTGATGAAAATGCTAGTTCCAGGGCTGATGATTCCATTCCAGCCACTGAAGAAATTGCCAGGTCATCCACTAGTGGTGCGCCTGAAGAAAATGAAGAAGTCAGGGCAACTGCTTCAGTTGCGCCTGAAGAAAATCAACCAGATTCCTCAGCTCCTCCTGCGTCTACACCAACTCCTACCCTTCCATCTGCATCAGATGTGAGGAAGACCAAGGCTGCAGAGCGAGCTGCAGTGAAGAAAAGGAAAACATCAAGTGCTTCAGAATCTTCAGCTCCAAAGAAGATGAAGCCTATGACTAGCTCACTTGAAAATCCAATTGATGTTGTTCCAATTTCCACCATGCCATCAAAGGACCTTGTTCCGTTTGGTGAAGAATATGTGATCCCTAGCGGATCTGATGAAGAAAATCATTCTACTGCTTCGTCAGAGCAGATTGATGAAGAAATTGAAGTGGATACGATCCCTTCAATGCTTGTTTCTTCCTCGCCAATGCCTCAGTTCACAGCTGAAGAGGCTGGCGTTCAAGAAAATGAAGATGAAGACGTGGACATTGGCTGCACAATGCCCGTGATGAATGATGACTTTTGGGAAAGTCAGCACCCCAATTCTCCACTCTTCACCCTGTTACAACAAATACCTTAGTCCCCTGCACCAACCGTTCAAATGGGCTCTGAAGAAACTCATCCCACCTCGTCTATGCATGAAGAAATTCCAGCCACTAGTGCTGAAGAACCTGCTGCTGCTGATCTTTTGAACACGTAGACTGCAAATGAAGAGGAACCAGAAATTCCTCAGTCTGAAGAACCTGAGATTGCGATTCCTGAGATTGTGATGCAACTCACTGACACTCCTGTTCCCAAGCCAACGGATCCATTCTCAAAGAAGCAAAAGTTCAAGGCTAAAGATTTCTTCAGCGAGCATGTATTCTTCACAAACTACAACCCCTATGATTCTGCTCGCATAAGGAAGAGGCGTTTCTGGACTGCTAGTCAAGCAAATTTCTATTCCTCAGTACTGTTCAACAAAGACAAAGTCTTAGATCATGAACATATTCCTCATGTGGACATGGAGTCTCTGCCGTGCTTCGAGCCAGTCCTCGGTGTTCTTCATGATGCTGGATTGCTAAATTTCTGCACTGATATCTGTGATTGGAATGAAGAACTCATTCTTCAATTCTATGCGACGCTGCACATCACAGGGAATTCTGAAGATGTGAATTCATGGGTGCTGGACTGGATGTCTGAAAATACTCACTACAAGGCACCAGCTACTGAATTGCTTCGTGTCTTACCACTCAGTCCTCCCCTTGACGGTGCTCGTTGCGTCTACAGTGAACCTGAGCTTTCAAATCATTACATGCAAGTGCTGATGAAGCCTCTGAAGCCGGGGCAGGCCCCTCGAACCAAATTCCTCGTCAAGGAATTACTGTATGTGCCTCGGACTATCTATCGCATTCTGACGAAGACAATGAGTCCTATCAAAGGCCACGACTCAAATGATGAAGAAGTCGTTGGTATCATGAAGAATATGCTTTTCAATATCATTCATGGTGTTCCTGTCAACTTCCATGATTTCTTCATGAGGACTCTGGCGAATATTGCTATGTCACCATTTGAGCTGAAGCCTTATGCACCATGGATTATGAGATTCATCAGGACAAGGTCTTCACTCAATTACAAGGCTGATACTCTGAACCACGGCAGCTACTTGCCTCCAATTGAAGTCCTCAAACGGACATTTTCCTCAGCTGATGACAAAGGCAAGGCAACTGCTGTGATAGATGAAGGCATTCGTCCATTGGATGGTCAATTTCGCAAAGCTGCATCCTACTCCACCAATGATGACTCTGCCACACATGACTTTGCCGCTAAGCAAAATCCTCAAGCCACAGCACCCAGGGTGATGACTGATCATGAGTTACTCCTCAGTCTTCATCAGAAAGTTGATCGCAAACATAAATGGGTCAAGTGTCAGTTTGGTTCAATTCTTCACAACATGACCTCAACACACAATGCAGTGAAGAAAAACCACTACTACCTCCATGAAACCTTCAACCATACCTGTGTTGTTCTATCTCATGTCTACAACGCAGATGATCTGAAGAACATGGGTCTCAAGGAAGAATTTGACTGGTCTGCACCTCCACCGAAGAAATTCAAGAAGGTCAAGATTCCTTCCTTGGTGGCCAGCTCCTATTCTTCATCGGTGACACTAATGAAAATGAAGACTTGGACGACACTGCGGCAGGCCCTACTACGACAACCAACCCTGACAACGCTGGCACTCCTCCATCAACTTGATATTCTTCAGGGGCGTTAGTCCTCAGTTTCGAGCCTTTTGGTCATTCGATGACAAAGGGGGAGAAATTTGAGTTAGTCTTCAAGCGGGTCTATTATATGGGCGTTTTTGCTAAGTTACAACTCTCGTTCTTCTGAAACTTTATTGGATCGAGTTGTAAACTTAAACCCGATGGTGCTCTGATACTTTTGATGCACTGTGCTCTGATACTCTGATGCGTTATTCTGCATGCTTGTTCCTCATTAATATTATTGCACGCATGCTGAATTTCATCAGGCACCATATTTCATCATGCATTTCAAATTCTTCATATTATATGTCAAATGCGTGTATGAATTACAAGATATAGGGGGAGATCTCCATGATTTAACTCTTCTAGTGTGCATTGCTTCAAAAGCAAATTCCTCACTATGCACATCTTCATGGGGAGTTCTTCTATATCTTGCAATCAAATTCCTCAATATTAGTACTTACACTTCATATGTTTATCCCCGTTGAAAACTTAACCTATATTGTCATCAATCACAAAAAAGGGGGAGATTGTAAGTGCATCTAGTGCCCCTTAGTGATTTTGGTGTATTGAAGACTTATAGGTTAAGGGACTAATGCGTTTGTGAGTGTACACAGGTCTATAAGTCTATGAGGAGTTTGATATTTACAGAGAAAGTCGACCCCTAAAAATGTATATCTTTGACTGAAGATTTTGGTATTCCTGAAGACTTTCATGAAGACTTTGAAAGTGAAGAAATTGGTGTGTCCGTGAAGACTTGATATTCATGCGAGGAATACGAAGCTTGAAGACTTTCATTTTCATAGTTTTGTTTTTTCTCTTTCTTGAGTCATAGGAAACACCGTACTGTTAAAGGGGGTCGAGGAAATACTAAGGAAAAAGTTCCATGTGATGCTCAACTCAAAATCCTACACCTACCAAACCCTTCGAGTGAAGCCTTTGGAAATCTCATACAGTTCAGACAATTTCTTCAGTGATAGAGATGAAGTTCTTCTGGTCGTTGAGGAATTTGTTCTGGCTGAGGAGTTAGGAATTCGCCAGTGCGGATTGCCTACACAGTGAGGAACATGATAGCCCTGAGGAATTTGAGAGTCAAATTTCCGACCGTTGTTGTGCTGCGCGCCAGCTGTCCCAAAATATCTTATCCACCTAACGGTCATATCATTGAAGGGCATTTATGTCTTATCATGTCGGGCTGCTCCCCAGGCTATAAATAGCCGCCCCCTACAACCACTAGCTGGTTGGCTGCTCCGAGAGAAACTGACACTTGTCATTTGAGAGCAACCCATCCTCCGAGGACTTTGAGAGAAAATCATCGAGTGAGAAAAACCCAAACCCAAACACCTACTGAGGGAGTCCTGGATTAGGGGGTGTCCGGATGGCCGGACTATGACCTTTTGGCTGGACTCCCGGACTATGAAGATACAAGATTGAAGACTTCGTCCCGTGTCCGGATAGGACTTTCCTTGGCTTGGAAGGCAAGCTTCGCGATATGATATGAAGATCTCCTCCCATTGTAACCGACTCTATGTAACCCTAGCCCTCTCCGGTGTCTATATAAACCGGAGAGTTTTAGTCTGTAGGACGAACAACAATCATACCATAGGCTAGCTTCTAGGGTTTAGCCTCTTTGATCTCGCGGTAGATCAACTCTTGTACTACCCATATCATCAATATTAATCAAGCAGGAGTAGGGTTTTACCTCCATCGGGAGGGCCCAAACCTGGGTAAAAACATCGTGTCCCTTGTCTCCTGTTACCATCCGCCTAGACGCGCAGTTCAGGACCCCCTACCCGAGATCCGCCGGTTTTGACACCGACATTGGTGCTTTCATTGAGAGTTCCTCTGTGTCGTCACCTTTAGGCCCGGATGGCTTCTTCGATCATCAACCACGACGTGGTCCAGGGTGAGACTCTTCTCCCCAGACAGATCTTCGCATTCGGCGGCTTCGCACTGTGGGCCAATTCGCTTGGCCATCTGGAGCAGATCGAAAGCTACGCCCCTGGCCATCAGGTCAGATTTGGATGCTTAAACTACACGGCCGACATGCGCGGGGACTTGATCTTCGACGGATTCGAGCCACGGCCGAGCGCGCCGCACTGTCATGATGGGCATGATCTAGATCTGCCGCCGGACAGCGCCCAGAGCGCCGCTCAGGTGTCCACTCCGACCCTTAGCTCGGAGCCGACCACGCCAGTCGGGGACGGATGGTTGGACGCCACCCCGGGAGCCACAATTTCTACGGCGATCGAGCCGGATACCGGCCTACTCCTTTGTGAGGCCTGTGACTCCAAGGTGCCGGACTCCTTTCCGGATTCCGAATCTCCCGCACCCCTTCCGATCGAACCCGATTGGGCTCCGATCATGGAGTTCACCGCCGCGGACGTCTTTTAGCACTCGCCCTTTGGCGACATCCTGAATTCACTAAAGTCTCTCTCTTTGTCAGGAGAGCCCTGGCCGGACTATGGTCAGCGAGGTTGGGATGCGGACGACAAAGAAATTCGAACCCCACCCACCACCCACTTCATAGACACTGTCGACGATCTAACCGACATGCTCGACTACAACTCCAAAGACATCGACAGCATGGACGCCGATGAAGGAGACAATCGAGAACCAGCGCCTATACAGCACCGGACAATCACCTCATCACACGATGTATACATGGTGGACACACCTAAAAGAAGCAATGACGAGGATCAAAAGGGCACAACCAGGGATCGTTCCCTCGAAAAACAATCAAAGCGGCGGCGTAAGCGCCGCGCCAAGCCCCA